>NC_134261.1:1809648-1862148 GCF_965152275.1 Natator depressus | reverse complement strand
GAGGGGCAGCCAGCTCTGGGGGGAGACAGCTATTGATACGGGATCTATGGCCCAACGCTGAGGGGCAGCCAGCTCTGGGGGGAGACAGCTATTGATACGGGGTCTATGGCCCAACGCTGAGGGGCAGCCAGCTCTGGGGCGCAGACAGCTATTGATACGGGATCTATCGCCCAACGCTGAGGGGCAGCCAGCTCTGGGGGCAGACAGCTATTGATACGGGATCTATGGCCCAGTGCTGAGGGGCAGCCAGCTCTGGGGGCAGACAGCTATTGATACGGGATCTATGGCCCAGTGCTGAGGGGCAGCCAGCTCTGGGGGCAGACAGCTATTGATACGGGATCTATGGCCCAACGCTGAGGGGCAGCCAGCTCTGGGGGGAGACAGCTATTGATACGGGATCTATGGCCCAACGATGAGGGGCAGCCAGCTCTGGGGGGCAGACAGCTATTGATACGGGATCTATGGCCCAACGATGAGGGGCAGCCAGCTCTGGGGGCAGACAGCTATTGATACGGGATCTATGGCCCAACGCTGAGGGGCAGCCAGCTCTGGGGGCTGACAGCTATTGATACGGGATCTATGGCCCAACGCTGAGGGTAGCCAGCTCTGGGGGGCAGACAGCTATTGATACGGGGTCTATGGCCCAACGCTGAGGGGCAGCCAGCTCTGGGGGCAGACAGCTATTGATACGGGATCTATCGCCCAACGCTGAGGGGCAGCCAGCTCTGGGGGCAGACAGCTATTGATACGGGATCTATGGCCCAACGCTGGGGGGCAGCCAGCTCTGGGGGCAGACAGCTATTGATACGGGATCTATGACCCGATGCTGAGGGGCAGCCAGCTCTGGGGGGCAGACAGCTATTGATACGGGATCTATGGCCCAACGCTGAGGGGCAGCCAGCTCTGGGGGCAGACAGCTATTGATACGGGATCTATGGTCCAACGCTGAGGGTAGCCAGCTCTGGGGGGCAGACAGCTATTGATACGGGGTCTATGGCCCAACGCTGAGGGGCAGCCAGCTCTGGGGGCAGACAGCTATTGATACGGGATCTATGGCCCAACGCTGAGGGGCAGCCAGCTCTGGGGGCAGACAGCTATTGATACGGGATCTATGGCCCGACGCTGGGGGGCAGCCAGCTCTGGGGGGCAGACAGCTATTGATACGGGATCTATGACCCGATGCTGAGGGGCAGCCAGCTCTGGGGGGCAGACAGCTATTGATACGGGATCTATGGCCCAACGCTGAGGGGCAGCCAGCTCTGGGGCGCAGACAGCTATTGATACGGGGTCTATGGCCCAACGCTGAGGGGCAGCCAGCTCTGGGGGCAGACAGCTATTGATACGGGATCTATGGCCCAACGCTGAGGGGCAGCCAGCTCTGGGGGCAGACAGCTATTGATACGGGATCTATGGCCCAACGCTGAGGGGCAGCCAGCTCTGGGGGGAGACAGCTATTGATACGGGATCTATGGCCCAGTGCTGAGGGGCAGCCAGCTCTGGGGGGCAGACAGCTATTGATACGGGGTCTATGGCCCAACGCTGAGGGGCAGCCAGCTCTGGGGGCAGACAGCTATTGATACGGGATCTATGGCCCAACGCTGAGGGGCAGCCAGCTCTGGGGGCAGACAGCTATTGATACGGGATCTATGACCCGACGCTGAGGGGCAGCCAGCTCTGGGGGCAGACAGCTATTGATACGGGATCTATGGCCCAACGCTGAGGGGCAGCCAGCTCTGGGGGGCAGACAGCTATTGATACGGGATCTATGACCCAACGCTGAGGGGCAGCCAGCTCTGGGGGCAGACAGCTATTGATAGGGGATCTATGGCCCAACGCTGAGGGGCAGCCAGCTCTGGGGCGCAGCCAGCTATTGATACGGGATCTATCGCCCAACGCTGAGGGGCAGCCAGCTCTGGGGGGCAGACAGCTATTGATACGGGGTCTATGGCCCAACGAAGAGGGGCAGCCAGCTATTGATACGGGATCTATTGCCCAACGCTGAGGGGCAGCCAGCTCTGGGGGGCAGACAGCTATTGATACGGGGTCTATGGCCCAACGCTGAGGGGCAGCCAGCTCTGGGGGGCAGACAGCTATTGATACGGGATCTATGGCCCAACGCTGAGGGGCAGCCAGCTCTGGGGGCAGACAGCTATTGATACGGGGTCTATGGCCCAAAGCTGAGGGGCAGCCAGCTCTGGGGGGCAGACAGCTATAGATACGGGATCTATGGCCCAACGCTGACGGGCAGCCAGCTCTGGGGGGCAGACAGCTATTGATACGGGATCTATGGCCCAACGCTGAGGGGCAGCCAGCTCTGGGGGGAGACAGCTATTGATACGGGATCTAACACCCAACGCTGAGGGGCAGCCAGCTCTGCGGGGAGACAGCTATTGATACGGGATCTATGGCCCAACGCTGAGGGGCAGCCAGCTCTGGGGGCAGACAGCTATTGATTCGGGATCTATGGCCCAACACTGAGGGGCAGCCAGCTCTGGGGGGAGACAGCTATTGATACGGGATCTATGGCCCAACGCTGAGGGGCAGCCAGCTCTGGGGGCAGACAGCTATTGATTCGGGATCTATGGCCCAACGCTGAGGGGCAGCCAGCTCTGGGGGCAGACAGCTATTGATTCGGGATCTATGGCCCAACACTGAGGGGCAGCCAGCTCTGGGGGGGAGACAGCTATTGATACGGGATCTATGGCCCAACGCTGAGGGGCAGCCAGCTCTGGGGGCAGACAGCTATTGATTCGGGATCTATGGCCCAACACTGAGGGGCAGCCAGCTCTGGGGGGAGACAGCTATTGATACGGGATCTATGGCCCAACACTGAGGTGCAGCCAGCTCTGGGGTGGGCTGGCTGTTTATACAGGGATACCTTGCCCGGCGCTGAGATGCAGCCAGCTCTGGAATGGCACCGCTGTTTATTTAGGCATCACTCACCCGCTGCTGAGATGTCCCCACCTCTAGGGTGGCACAGATATTTATTCAGGGATCCCTCACCCACTGCTGAGATGCAGCCACCTCTGGGGTGGGGAGCAGCCGCTGTTAACACCTGCCAACACATAAACACACACTTAATTTGAAGCACACAAATAATACCACTGACACACGTGCCCAAAGTGACGCTACGCCGAGCCTCGCATTTGCAAATATCGGCACACTGTGGCCAGCCTCGAGTATCGTTACGTGCCATTGCCATAGAAATGCTGACAACTAAACCCAATTACAATGAATCCTCGAATATGCACATCAGTAGCGCTGATGAAGGGTCCACCGTGAGCCAGTGACTGGAAGTTGAAGCTAGACCAACTCAGTTTGGAAATAAGATGCGATTTTTTAATTAAAGCCTTTGCCAAGATCCGTGATGAAGTTTCTGGCCCGGGCAGTTTGCAAATCAGGCTTGTCGTCTTGAGAGGTCAAACCAGATGACCATCACTCATAGCAGAACAATACATAGGATAATACATGCAAATAAATGTAGGAACTCACCGGGATAAAGCCGGCAATTACATTATATGCAAATGTAATGGACCATACAAAAATAGATGCAAAGTCTGCAAATGTATGTTTGTAGAGGGATAACACCACTGATGAAAATATATGCAAATATATGCTATCTATGCTAATATATGGATGGGGAAGGGCAAGGCAGAAATGGAACGGTATGCAATGATTTGTAAACAGTTCCAGGGATATGCTAATACGTGCCCATGGAGGAATGTGACCCAACAATGAAAGGATTTGCAAATCAATGCGCACAGGGGATTAAGCCAATGGGGACTTAGATGGAAATAAATGCAAATACACGCACATGGACCTAGAGCAAGCAGAAGCATGCGACTAGCCCTAATAAAGGAGTGGCACCAAACGTATGCAAATACATGCAAATTTATGCAAAATAGGCAACGTTATGGGAATAGAGGTGAATAGAACGAGCCATGCAAATAGAGAAATAAGGAATCAGGGCAAAAATATACAACTAGAGGTACAGAGCTCGCAATGCAAATATATGCAAACACAGGCACATAGAGGACCAGATCCCACAGCAAAAATATATGCAAATAATGACCACCCCCCAGGAGGAATGGTGTGCACGATGCAAATATATGCAAACATATGCAAATATATGTGAAATGTGCACCTAGATTATGAAAATATATGTAAGATATGCAAATAGACTATGCAAACACCTGTAAATATATGCAAATAGACTATGCAAATAGATGTAAAATATGTAAATATCCGCACGCGGCAACTGCATGCAAATATACGCACCTGTAGGAACAGGACCTCGACGCAACCAGATGCAAAACACCCAACCAGAGGGCTCGCGACCCCGTTATATGCAAATACCCTCATCAGTATGCAAATATATGCCGGCCCGAGTCGCGGGGCGCCCGCCCTCGGGCCAGCGTCGCACCTCCTGGCCCCACGTGGGCCGGCAGGCGGCGTGCGGCGGCGCGGCCCGCCGCACAACGGCCGGCGACGAACCCCGCGGGCCAATGGGAGCGCGGGGGTGGGCGAGGCCCAATCCGGGCCGGGCGCGAGGGCGCGGCGCGCGGGCGGGGATAAAAGCCGGGCCGCCGATTGGGCGGCGCGCGCGCGCGGGGCGGTTGCCGATTGGGCGGCGCGAGGCAGGCGGCAGGGCGGGGCCGGCGGCGCGAGGCGGCGGCGGCTGAGGAGCGGCGGCGGAGGCGGGGATGCTGAGCGAGGCGGAGAGCGGGGCCGGCGCCGGGGAGAGCCCCGCGGGGGAGCCGGCCAAGCCCGGCCCGGGCGGGGCCGCCCCGGGCCCCGCGCCCGCCCCGGCCCGCGGCCAGGCGGCCAAGCGCGTCCTGGGTGAGACGGAGGGGCGGGGCGGCTGTTGAGGGGGGCGGGGCCTCGAGGCGGGGGCGGGGCCGGGCGCCTGCGGGAGGTGAGGAGAAGGGGCGGGGCCTTGGGCCGGGCGCGTGCCGAGCCAGGGGCGGGGCCAAGCGTGTCCTTAGGGGCGGGGCTTGGGAGGGGAGGGGCTAATTGTGGCCTTAGGGAGAAGTGGGGGCTGCTGGGGTAGTGGGCGGGGCCAAGTGTGTTCTAGGGGCGGGGCGTGGGGTGGGGCCAAGTGTGTCCTCAGGGAGAGGAGGGGGCTGGGGTAGTGGGCAGGGCCAAGTGTGTTCTGCAGTGGGGTTTGGGGGCAGGTTTGGGGCCAGGTGCTGTCCAGGGGTGGGGTAATGGGTGGTGTCCTTGAGGTGGGGTTTGGGTGGGGCCAATTGCTGCCCAAGGGAGGGGAAAGGATGAGGGGGTGTAATGGGGAGGTCAAGTGTGTCCTGGGGGAGGTGGAGCCAAGTGCATCTAAGGGGAGAGTGGGGTCAAGCATGTCCTAGGCGGAGTAGGTGGTGTGCATCATTGGCTCTTAAGGGAGGGGTTAAACCAAGCTGGACAGCAGGGGGTGGTGTGGAGCCAACTACATTGGGGGCGGGTCAAAGGGACTCCAAATCAGGCAGGGGTGGGGCTAAGCAGTTCTTCAGGTGAGTAGAGAGGGCGGGGGTTGTGACGAAACCCATCCTGGGCATGAGGTGGAGGTGGCCTGGCTGAGAGCTGAGGGGAATCTGAAGAGTGGGCTGGAACCCACGTAGTGGGTGGGACCAAGTGGTGGGTGGCAGGGGGGAGAGGCCAAAGTTGGGAAAAGAGGCACCTGGGGGGTTAAGTAAAGGCAAGCTGGGACCTGAAGGTGTTGGAGACAGGTGTCTGAGGAGGGAGGGAATTCTAGGGGACTGGGTGAAAATGGAGGGAGCCTGCAGGGCGGGATGGGTGGGTGTGTGAGGGTGTGGCTGCGAGAGGGATGGGGGGGCACATTGTTTCCCCTCCATACAGATTATCTTTGAGGGGAGCTGGAAGGGGGATGGTTTGTGGGAGGAAGCTTCTAGCATTAGGGAAGGGGTGGTGGGATCGGGGGGATGGGTTGTGTGGGTGAAGAGGGGAAAGATCGTGGGCTGATCACTGGTACTGCCTGGCCTCGTAATCGGAGCCTATGAACTTGGCAGGCCATGGGGCAGGAAGAGATGTGAAGGGGAGGAGGGCGTGGGGTGTGTATTGGGAAGGCTGGCCCTGTTCTGGGGGGAGTAGTGTGGGGCCTCTGCCTTGGGGCTGGAGTGCCCCAGATTTTTAGGGCTTATACAGAGGTGCTTCCCTGCCTGCCCAGTCGGAGGGGCTGCCTGCTGGTGACTGATCTGTAACCTCTCAACTTTCTTCCCTGGGAAACCACCTGCAGCAACCCAGGTGCTGGGCACAGTTAAGTGGTTCAATGTTCGCAACGGCTATGGATTTATTAACAGGTGAGCTCTCCACCCCCTGCTTAGACTGTTGGGACTCGTCGGGGCTGAGGCTGGGGGCCTCACATGCTGGAAGCTGGCAGGGAGAAGACTCGGTGGGTTGGGGATCAGACTTTCTCAAGCAGAGCTGAGACCGTGATAAGGCTCTCTTAATGAGCAACCCACAGAGCTTAGACACCTCGGGAGGTGCTTAGAGGTAAAAATCTCTCACTGTAAGTCCTACTTTGGTGGTCGTCTGACATGCTCCAGAGACACATCCCTCTGCCCTGCCCTGCAAGTTGTGCCTGGAAGCTGGGCAGAAGCGGTGCCCAGTAAGCACCGCTTCCCACCACAGTAAATACCACCTGTCCCCTCTGATGTGTGAACCAATTTCCTGAGGAACAATACTTAATTCGAACTGGGGGTCAGCTGTTTTAAGTTAACCTGTGTGTACTGAATAATTAAACTAAAACTGAAATAGACCCAGTTTCAACCAACCAGTGGCCAGACAGCCTCTTATGCGGGGGGGGGGGGGGAAACTAGCCCCTTACATTAACCAGGTGTGTCCCATAGTCTGGACCTTAGAGGCAGGCTGGAGAGTGATTAACTCACTATGCTTTGATTGGTTTCAGAGTAGCAGCTGTGTTAGTCTGTATCTGCAAAAAGAAAAGGAGTACTAGTGGCACCTTAGACTAACCAATTTATTTGAGCATAAGCTTTCGTGAGCTACAGCTCACTTTCACCCCTTTGAAAATCCTGTTTGACCAGGGGGAGTTCTTTTCACAGGCAAGTAAAATGCAGTTGTCCTAGAGGGTGGATAAGAAGTAACTGCTGGGTTAATACATTTTAATGTCTAGCGCTGCCTTTTAAAATGGTCAGCACTTTGACTTGATTTGAAAGGAATTTGTGTTAAGACCCAAAAGGCTTTTAAAAGCATCTTTCACTAGGAATCCAGGCTTTTCATTGTGTTTTTTCCTAAGTGACTAAAGAATTAATCAAACTGAAGTCACTTCCTTGGTGTCGATGAAAACTTAAGCAATAGGATTAGCACTCAATGCTTAAACAAGTTATCTTGGGAGGGGAAACTCCATGGCTAAAGGCGATGGGCTCTCTGACAGTGCTGAGATCCTAATGCGGTCCTCCACAGAGGCATCCAGCGAAGATGAGCCTTGGTAGCCCCAATGGTATTTCTTCCTTTGCTGGCTGTCAGAGGTTCCAAAAAGATGCTGGCAAATAACTTGGGAGCTGTGTGTCTTGCACCGAATAGGGCTGTGGAGCCAGAATGGGGTGCAGGGCATGGTTCTTTAACAAAAAATCCCAAATAGCAAGTTTGTTTAAAAATCAGCAGTGCAATAGTTCTCTCCGAAGCTGAATGACAACCAGTGTTAGCACCTCATGGAAATACTGGGGGCGGGGCAGTTTCACCTCATGGCTAATATTCTGCTGCTTGAAGAATGGGTTTTCTTTAATTGCTTAAAAGGTCTTGATTTGATCCCTGACCTAAAAAGATTCTGTGTTAACATGTCACAAGTTGCAGTATCACAACTGGGCTAGACCCCTCTCTGACCGTGGCAAATTGCCTTTGTAGACAGATCCTGACTGGCATGAGTATGACCACCCCCCACACCCACTGATCTGAGGATTTCGGCCTCAGTTTCTGCTGGGGTGTATAATAAGTGGGGTGTGAGGTTTAAGCACTCAGCCAAGTTGTAATTGAGTACTTCTGTCTCTCGTCGCTGTCGTTGCCTGAGACGCAATGCCCTCTGCTGGAGGTTTGGGCCCTCTGAACTCCTGCTGCTGCCAAGATCTGCCGCCCTCAGCCTGGGCAGTTGCCTCAAACTTGCAGGAGCTGTGCCACCCCGTGGCATGACATTTTTCGCAGCCCTGAGCTGGATTGACCTACATTTTAGGTGTAAACCAGACCTAAGAGATTGAGACCTTTTAAGGATCCATTGTGGTGCTGTCTCAGCCTTACTGCTAAAGACCCAAGGCTGCACCTGGGAAGGCTGGAGGCTTTGACAGATGCTGTCTAGTACTGTAAATTCACACCCAATCTGTTCCCTGCTCTAAAGTGCTGAAGCAAGGCACTGGGAGAGTATGGGGATAGGAAGAGGAGGGCAGAGCTGGGGAAGCCTGGCAGCTGAAATCTTAAAGCACAGGGATGGTGGGCACTAAACGAGGGAGAGGCAGGATTATGCAGGGCCTTGTCTGGTGATTTGTGTATGGGCCACGTCGCCATGCCAGGCATGGAGCCGTGATCCCTCAGAACTCTCTCCATCCCTGCAGGAATGACACCAAGGAGGATGTGTTTGTGCACCAGGTAAGACCTTGGTCAGTTTCAGTAAGTGGTTCTCGTCAGTTTCAGGAATTGTTTGGCATCTGGCATGCCAGACATCTACCAGGCCTTCCCCATGCCCTCGGCTGAGCACAGCTGTCTCCCAGGCTCTCATTCTGTTCCTGGGCATGCTCTTTGAGAAGCAGCATTTGCCAGTAGCACATGGGGATAATGGGGCTCCACCTCTCCGATCAGAGGTGAGGAGTGAATTATAACCCCTGAGCGGCTTGTGAGCCTGTAGGTCTCTGAGGTAGCTGGTGCCCAGCAGCTGCAATTCTGCCCTGCCAGGGTTGAGGGAGTTCAGGGCGAGGGGGCGGAACTGGGGTAGGGCCCTTGGTTTCCAGGTAGGCGGTGACCCTTTTGGCCACTCAGTTTTGGCAGGACTTGATCCAGTTTCTAGCACCATGGGGCAAGCAACAGCTTGGCCCTGACTGTGAGCGTGGAGAGGCCCAGCACGCAGGTGGCCCCCTTGTTCCTGGATTGGGTTGCCCTCCACATGAAGAGCTGAGGCGGGAGGAGCAGTTGCTTCTCATCTGTCTCAGGGACCATGGGATGTAGCTTCAAATTCAAAATCTCCTGGGGCAAGCTGACACCTCCCCTCCCCCCGCACACACACCTAGCCCCATCTCGTCTCTCCTGCTGCCCCCAGACAGCCATCAAGAGGAACAACCCTCGGAAGTTCCTGCGCAGCGTTGGCGACGGGGAGACGGTGGAGTTCGATGTTGTGGAAGGAGAGAAGGTGAGGCGGAGCATGAGGAGGCCAGGCCGATGCCAGCTCCCCTGCATGCAAGGATTGGGGCAGGGGTCTGTTACGCCTGCTCAGGGCTTGTCTCCTCACATCTGCTGCAGGGCGCCGAGGCGGCCAACGTCACCGGCCCAGGTGGCGTGCCGGTGAAAGGCAGCCGCTATGCCCCCAACCGCCGGCGCTTCCGCAGATTCATCCCCAGGCCCCGGCAGGCCCAGCTGCCACCGCAGGATGCCACCAGAGTGGAAGGGGCCGCTGAGCCGGTCAGCGAGGGGGAGAGAGCTGATGACACCATGCAGCAGCAGCAGCCCCGCAGGAGGCGTCCTCCGCCGTTCTTCTTCCGCCGGAGATTCGTGCGTGGGCCCCGGCCTCCGATCCAGCAGCAAGCCCAGCCGGCACAGGTGAGGCCTGGGCATGGTAAGGGGGAAGTGGCCTGGTCTCTGCTAGCTGATCCCAGGCTCTGTGGGATAGTATTTGGGCCTGTAAGACGGCAGAGTTCATGCTGGGTTTCCTGGACACCAGCACAGTTCATCTACCTTCTTAGAGGCTGACCTAGTGTAGAGGAGAGCTAGTGTCACAAGATCATGTGATCAGAGTTGTGTTTGCCATAGGGCACGGAAGGCGCAGAACCTAAAGATGCCACCCAGCCAGAGGGAGACCAGCAACCGCCAGTCCAGGCTGGGGAGAGAGCACCAGCCCCTCGCTTCCGGCCCAGATACCGCAGGTAAGTGTGCAGAGGCCAGCTTCTTCTGGCTAGCGGGATGTCCCCCGCAGAGCAGGAGTGTGGATGGGAGAGATTGCCTTGGTGCTGAATGCATGGAGGGGTCCCTCACTGGCTTGCTGTGCAGTTGGTCCCTTCCCCACTGTGGTGGCACTGGAAGCTGCCTGTGACCTGATTTTGTTTTGAGGTCTCAACTGGGCCTGTCTCCCATCTGGCTCTAAAACAGGCCTGTGCAATCCGTCTGCCTCCTAAATTAAGAGGTGGGGGTTGTCAAAGGTGGGACTTGAACACCCCGTTTCCACTGGGAGTTAAGGATCAAAATCTCACCCTGAATCTCTGCCCCAGTGGGGAAACTGAAGCCTTCCTTTGTGGGGCCACCGTAAACACAGGAGTAGCATTATTGCTGGCCTGAGGTACGGGAGCGGAAAAGCCTGGCTTAAGTGTGTGTGTTCGGGTCAGAAATTGTGTATACCTCGAAGGGAGCCATTCTGTGCTGCCTCCCAGTGTTCCCTTCAAACTCCAGCAAACCGCGCTTCCACCCAGTTACTGTCCACTTCCATGCTCTCCTAGCAGGTGATCCTCCTAGAAGAGTTCATCAAAGCTTGATTCCTGCCTTCGTGCAGCTGAAAGCAGCGAGGCCTGCCCTGAGGCTGGCTCAGGAGAAAAGTGGCTTAGAATATCAATGGATGGGGTGGAAAATGGTAACAGGAAATTGTCTAGCCTGCCAGGGCTAGAGTGGGATTAGCAGATGAGTATCTGCAAGCTTTCCAAGCAGTGATCTGGGACCAGCTATCTGAAAGCTGGATCTCCCATTGTGCGTGTAGCTGCTGTTTGAACACTGGGAACTGAGGTTTGCCCTGATGCATCAAAACAACTGTCTCTTGGAAGCTGTGGGTTAAATTTGGCTCTTCATAATGGAAGGTGGGCCAGATATCTCCCCCTTTTCAGGGAGTAATAGCCAAAGCTGTGCTGGAAAAGAAAGAGACCTCTAATCTGTTGGAAGTAATTCCCGTGAGTGCCCTCCCCCACTAATCGCAAGACCAGTCATTGGCCTAGCCATGGAGGCATCAATACCAGTGTAACTGGTGTGGGATCTTAATGCCAGAGCAGAATGTACCCTACTGGTTGTATCTGGGTGCCTTCTAGGGAATAGGGGTTTCCCAACAGCGCTAGGCCTTTGTCTTCACTGCGGACAAGATCCTAGCACTGGCAGTCTTCACATTGATGTAGCTTTTGGGGAGTTGCCTTGTTTAGCACCACACCCTACCTGTGTAGGGCTTCTACTAGGGTATAACTTTTGATTGGGGTGTGACTTTGCTCTAAAGGTGCCTAGACTTGTATAGCTATTCCCAGAGGGAAGTACCTTTATACCAATATAACTGCATCCAGACTAGGAGGGTTGTACTACTTTGTTATAGTTAGTGGCACAACTTGTGTCAACAAGGCCTGAGGCTAGGCAACCTGCTAGTTAACCCCCCTAGATAGTGTGGGTGGCTGAAACCTTAGGTCCGGATGAGCAGTGTGTGAACTGAATGAATTCCAGGTGGCTGAGACTTGCTTGAATCAGGATAAGAACTGGTCAGAAAATGACTCCACTGAACATTTGGTATCTTCAGTGAGGGAAAACCAAAATGTTTCAATTCTGAAATGCTGCCATGGTGCATCATGGGAACTGTAGTTTTGGTGCCTCATGCACCATTCTCGTGGTCAGACTAAAACTCCTATGATGCACCCTGGTCATGTCTGTGAGGCAAGGCAATGCATCATGGGAGATGGACTTCAGCCAGGGAGCCCAGACCATAGGGAATTGGGAGCACGAGGCACCCAAACAACTCCCATGATGCAACATGGTCTTGCTTCTTGCTGAGGCAAGACAATGCAGTATGGAAGATGGAGTTCAAGAGGCCTGGACTGTCTCTTCTCCCATGATGCATTGCCTCACCAAGAAGCGAGACCATGGCACATCATGGGAGTTGTAGTCTGAACAGGAGCATGAGGCTCCCAAACTACAATACCCATGATGCACCATGGTCTTGCCATTTGATAAGGCAGCACATTATGGGAGATGTAGTTCAGCCAAGGAGTCAGACCGTAGAGGGGAATGGACACATGAGGCAGCCAAACTACAATTCCCACGAGGCACAGCAGTGACATTTCAGAATTGAAATATTGTGGAACTGGAAACTCTTTGGCTTCTGAGCGGTCATTTTCCAGGGAAACTTATCCCTTTTTTTGTCATACCTTCATTTAATCAAAACCCCATTTTCCATCAGCAGTTTCAATGAGAAATTTTCAGCCAGGACACCTGGGTTCTGTTCCCAGCTCCGGGCAAGCTGCTGCTCCATGGAGACAATGGAAGTCTGGCTAATTCAGAAGGTTTAGGCTGCCCATCACACTTTCACATTCCCGGCACGGAGTAGTGGTGTTAGTAAAAGGTTCTCTGGGAGCCTGGCCAAACTAGGTTAGTCTTCCTGGCCCTACAGAGGCCTGCTTGTAACCTTCTTCCGTCCCCTGTCTCCCCCACACCCGATCCAGACCCTTCCGCCCCCGCCCACCACAACAACCCACCACTGAAGGAGGCGACGGTGAGACCAAAGTGGTGCCAGCCCCAGCAGACGGCATCCGTCCCGAACCCCAGCGCCAGCGTAACCGGCCCTACTTCCAGCGCAGACGGCAGCAAACTGCTGGCACCCGGCCGGCAGCGGCAGAGGTGAGAGCTGGGGTGGGCAATTCCCTGGTGGCTGGTGCTCCGTTCCTAAAGCCATGGCCACTCGACTCCTTTCTCAGACAGGCTCAGGGCAACTGATGGGTGGGGGTGTGTGCCATATGGGGGAGTAGTGGGTTGAGTGGCCCTGCAGTGCATTTTGGGACTGCCATTAGAGGAGGCAGTAAACCAGGGGGGCCCAGAATCTATCCCACAGATTTTAGTTGCTCAGTGGTTCTCTCAACTGCTGTAAGCTGTAATGGAAGTTCTCCATGTATCCAGGGTAGGGGGCCTATAACCCTAAGCTTAATGGGAATGAGCTGTTTGGGAGTTTTTCTGAGAGGGATGATTTCCCAATGGTTAGGACACCATCCTGAGACTTGGAAGACCTAAGTTCAAGTCCTACTGTGCTCAACTTTGTGTGACCTTGAGCATGTTGCTTAGCTTCTCTGTCAGTTTCCCTAATGGAGATTGTAGCACTGGCCTGACCTCATGGGGTGGCGTTTCCTCTCACCTTTAAAATAGTGAAGCACTTAAATGCCCCCCCCATATCCGTAGCCAGAGAAGTATGAGATAGATGAAGGACCTAGTGACGTTTGAACCCCCAGTGTTAAAATGCAAAGGCTTAGATCCCTGCTCTTTGCGCTAACGGCAGTCTTAAACGTGGGTATTTTAGCATAGCCAGTAAGACTGGCACTAAACCAGCCCCTCCCATGTGAGTCAGACGTGGCTCAGGGTTTCTGGCTGTCCAGGGCACTCGGGACTCTGGTTTGGGGAGGGATGGGGGGTGGAAAGGGGAAAACGCTGACCTCCTGCAGCCGCAGAATGCTGCCCAGCAACTTCTGCGTCAAGCCCAATAACTTCAGCTTGAGCTAGAGCAGATCTGAGGTCCGTGACTGAAAGACTTCAGTGATGGAGAATTGTCCACGCCCTTCTCCTGCACTAAGCCGCAATGGCTTTACAGCCCTGGCAGGACAATGCTGCAATGCAAATGAAGGGAACAGGCCACCAGAGACTTTCCAGTAGTCTGCAGCCCCCACCGGCTGTTGGGCTGTGACCTTATCAGATCAAGGAAGTGAACACAAGGTTGGGCCTGTGCTCCTGCATTGGCCCTGTGTTTCAGGGCGCAGCATGGGTGACTCGGTAGGTGGGGCTCTCCCCTGAGTCAGCGCTGACAACGCCCTAGCTCAGGGTGCTCTGAAGCGCCTGCTCTCACCTGACTTAGATTTTTAAGGCCGGAAGGGATCATCTTTCTGACTTGGTATATTGATCACAAGTCATTAAATTTCAACCTGTACTGAGCCTAGTAACTTGGGCTGGACTACAGCGTCTCCCAGAAAGGCCAGCAGGTCAGGATCTGAAGCTGCTGAGAGACAGAGAACGCTGCACTTCCCTCTGGGGGTTGGATTCAATACCTACTTCCCCACACTGGGTACTTTATTTTCCATAGCAATTTCGTCTGGCTTTAATGTCCAGCCCCTTAGTACCTGGCACTTTCTCCCCACGCAAGTAGCACGTCCCTAATCAAGTCATCTCTTGATAGCTCTGCGACAATTAAAGTCGACCTAACTTACATCCTCATAAAGCCTCTGCAGTAATTACATTGCTCGTGCGGGTCTAAGCTTTGCTCCTCGTGTTGGGGCTTGTCCTCCGCAGGGGAGCTTGTATCCATTTCTCCTGGCAATGTGTTCCACATCCACTTGACTTAAGTCGGCCTTAACTAGACACCGCTCATGGAGGTGGAGTTATGTTGGTGGGAGAAATATTAGAGGTTTCAGAGTAGCAGCCGTGTTAGTCTGTATTCGCAAAACGAAAAGGAGGACTTGTGGCACCTTCGAGACTAACAAATTTATTTGAGCATGAGCTTTCGTGACGTGAGCTGCCTTGTGTTGATCTAACTCTGTAGCTGATGATTACACCCCACAGAACAGCAGGGGGCGCTAGCCCCATGTTCCAACCAGAGCAGTTACATTCCACCTCCCTGAACTCCCAGGTCAGTTTCACATGGCCCAACAGCAGCTGGTCTTGGCTGGGTCAGGGAGGCCTAGGGGCAGCAAGGTGCTGTCCAGACGAGAAGCACTCGTGAATGAAATGCCGTATGATCTCTCCACCCTAGCCGACAGTTACCGCCTCCAAAGACCAGCCTGCTCTGAGCTCTGCTGCTGGTGGGGACACCCCTGCTGCCAGCACCCCAGCCACCACTCAGGAACCAGCAGTGGAAGCCAGCAAACCTGCTGCCCCTGCTCCGGAGGGTCCCTCCCAGCCACTGCCTGAGATCCAGCAGCAGCTTGTGGATGTAAGCGCCCGGGACTGGGGACTATAACCTGGTGCCACAGTGTGGCAAAATCTAGTGCTGCCATGCGGCAGCTCTACAGAAACAAGTTCATTCTTGTGGGGCATTCTGATGGCTCCCCTCTCTCTCTGGGAGCACCTCCTGGAAGTTGGCACTTCCTGGATCCACCTGATGTGTGTGTACAGCAGGCGTGGTGCCCCCTGGCTGTAGGGTGTGGTTGGAGGTAGAAGAATGAGAGGAGAGCGCTAGTCAGGACTTGCAAATCAGGTTTCACCTAGTGCCAGCCATCCTGGCACAGTGCCCCTAGGGAATGGCAAGCCCCATGAGTAATTAGCCAGAGTCTGCAATGTTAAGACAGGAGATCATGGCTGGGTGGTGGCACCCCTCCTGCTGGCCCACAGCCCCTCTAAAGTACCCTAGGCAGCCACCAGCAGATGGCAGCTTATCCTTGAGCCTCCTGCAGTAGGCTCACATTGCCATGAGTGGGCTCTGGACCATCAAGCGTGGCACCATGGTGGGCAATCCGGCCTCCTGTGTGCCCCGAAATCAGCCCCTTGCCCACAGTGCTGGAGCTTTTTCTCCCTGTCCCCACCCCAGTGCCAGCGGCCGCTCATTGGCCACCCCCCGGAAGCAGGAAGGCCTGGCGGGGTAGTCACTAACCTGGGGTCTCTCTCTCCAGACTTCGACGCCCGAGCCCAGGGGGGACCCTGCTCCAGCCCTGCTGGTGTAATGACCCTGCACACAGTGAGGGGATGCAGAGATCTGCCAGCTGGTAAGGACTTGGCGAGGTAGGGGATGGTGTTGTGTGCCAATGGCTTGATCCGGGAAGACTGGCATGACAGGGTGAGCAGATCTCTTCTGCTAGCTAATGATCCAGCTGGCCACCAAGTGACAAGGGCTGGTAGCTCAGCCAACCTGTAGATCTGATCAGATACAGATTTGGGTTGACCACTAGTGTATCCAATCTGGCCTCGCCCCATCACACAGTGAAACATACCTTAAGTTTGGCTCATTCTCCAGCTGAGTGTTGGGGTCTTGTCCCCCATAGGGGCTTTGGTTTCAGAGTCTGACCACCTTTCCTCTCTCCTGTAGGTGTCCATCTTGCCCGTATCCCCAAGTTACCTCATACTGCACAGAGACCCCAAACTCCACCCGGTCCCCCCTCTCTTCGCTGCTGATCGAAGCCAAGAATGTGAACCCCGAGGGGGGACAGAACACACAATCTTTAAGTTTAAAAAAAGAAGACTTTTTGAGGGGCTAGTCTCCCCCCTCCCACAGCTTCCTCAGTTCAAAGGGAAACTGGCTGTTGAAACTTGAGTTAATTCCCTCCCTTCCCCCCTGATTTTTTTGAAGAGCACTTTTTGTGAACGTTGTGTGCAGTTTGGGTGTCAGTAAAGGAATTTGCACGGACTCCTGGTGTTGCCGGGTCTTTCCTGCCCTGCTAAGGGGGCGAATGAGCTGCGTTTGTCAAAGCCGCGGGTCCACCTCTTGCTTCCCCGGTCTGTGGATTGAGGTGGGACTCCTGGGTTCATCCCTGGCTCTGGGAGGAGTCTCTCTAGGCTGAAGATCGGGGCCTAGGGGGTTAGAGCAGGTGGCCTGGCTGTCTTACTAGCTGATCTTTTGCAAGTTCCAGGTGGCCATAACATTCCTCTGCAATTGGAAGTGCTGTGAGCCTTACACACACTCACACCCAAGTGCTGAGCACCCAGAATGTCTGACCAGTTGCAGGTGCTCATCATCTTTCACATGTCTTCAGTTTGGCCTGTGATTATGGATGCCTTTCTCCAAATATTGGCCTCCATGTCTCTGTGCCTCAGTTTCCCCACCTGTGTCAAGCTAACTCTCCCTCTCAAGGTGCTCTGATACCCCCTACAAACCAGTGGAGAGCAGCATGTGTTTGAGCATCCAAAGGAACCCTGTATTCTCCTTCTCTGGATGGTAAGAGGTCCCCCACTGTCTGGCCAGCATGCTGTGTACCCCTAATGTGGGGAGGGGGTACCACTTTTCCCTGAGCTCTCAGGGGTCTAACTTAATCTTAACCACAGTAGACAGTCCTGATACAAGCTGTCTTCTCACAGGGGTCACCAGGACTCCTAATAGCTCCCAGGCCAGGCTGGGTTTGAACTGGCAACCTAAACAGGAGGTGGTCTCAGACTTATGACCCCCCACTTGACCCATTTAAACAAGCTGATCTCTGGTGATGCAGGGCGGTCGCAGACAGCATGGTTTTTAATAGCACAGAGCAATTTTCATGACAAAAGTCTTGCTTGAAAAGACAGCTCAGTCCTTGTTTGGGTGAGCGAGATTCAGCAAGAGACACCCCTTGGGCAGGCGTCCAGGCAGGCATCTGCCAATGTGATACACCAGCCAAGAGAAATTCTCCTGCTCCGACACAGGGCCTAGAGTTGAATCTAATGCTTGTGCAGCCCAGTGCCTGTTCAAGTTGATTTCTCACTGAAATACAGATGAGACTTAATTAAAGCTGATGAGAAAGTTTTCCTATCCCTCTAAGTTCAGAAACTTTTATCACCCTAAATCAGATTGTTCCCCCCATCTCAAATTCAGTCTTAGCTCAATAAACCTTTTCTACTTTTTCCTCCCCATGTGATGAGCTTCAACTTCAAAATACTGTAGATTCCCCAATTTTACAAACTAACGGGTGATTGTGGCCTTGAGCAACGTTAATAAAATTGAATATCTCAAATGCCAGTGTCTGTACAATACATAAATTGCAATACCAGGCCATGCGTTGCTTTCTGGTCCCTCAAATCACTGGAGAGCAGTTTCCAAGCCATCCAATTCCAGTGGCGAGATCTACTTGAATTAGTGACTGTTTCTGGTGGGCGAAAGGCCTGGGGTAACTGCTTGTCCATAACAATGGTGTTGAAAAGATGCTGGTTTCAAGGGACTTAGAGCCTTGATTTGATCATTTCAGAAACATCTCTACCAAGCAGTTTGACAAGGGCTGGCCTTGTCTTTTTATTTTCAAAGTGAGTCAATTTTGCCAAACCCAGCCCTGGTTCATGAACAGTCTTGTCAAATATTTGGTACGATTCCTACCCTGCTTTGTCTTAATACATGTAGGCAGCAGACACAATGAGCAGTGTGCAAATTTCAGCCACCATGCAGTTCTGATCCTATTGCCCACAAGTTTTACCGGCCACGCTAAACAGGTCTTGTTAGGCCAGTGCAAACCCCCTACAGTGGATGCATTCCTTCTGAGACGGGTGGGAGGAGTCAGTGCCCCCATAATAAAAATTAAAGCCAGGACAGATTTGCAGCCTGATCTAAACTAAGTTTTACAAGTAAAACTGACTCTTTTAGCCCATCTTTGTGCATATCCACCCTCTGTTGTCCTGGTGCTAGTTGACAACCACCTCCCCACAGTGACGCAGGTCCTATTACTGGTGGAAAAATGCCAAAGTGCATGTGGGTATACTGTGTTAGCTGGAATGCTAAAAATAGGCATTCAGGCATGGTCCTTCAATGTCTCAGTCCGCCTGACTTCAACACTTCTGCCCAGAGGTCACACTGACTGGAAACCCAGCCTTGGTTAAAATCATCTGTGGGTGTTTAACGAGTTTTAATTAAGCTGGTAGTGTGCCACCGTAAATGAAAGGTGGTGAGCAAGTGTTCTCCCTGGCCGCTGAGGGTAGGACAAGGAGAAAGAGGCGTAGTTAGCAAGTGAAAAACTTTCTAACTCCAAGCACAGCTGAGGTGTGGAGCAGGGTACCCCAAGAGGAGATTGGGGTTGGGACAGCCGGATAATATCCCGGATGAACTAAGTTAAACCTTTTTGAATTAGGGTTAATACCTCTGGGTCACATTGTGGTAGAAACGCTACTGTTTCTGTGCTAGGGTGAGATTGCGTAGATCCGCTTTAGCAGGAAAAGCAGATCTGTCTCAAGTGAATTTCTTAGGAAGTACATGCAAATTCTTCCCACCACACCCGACCTTTCAAAGCTATGTCCTGGGGAGGAACACCTAAGAGTCGAGTCTGCTAACTACCTGCTGTGGGAAACTCTGGCTCAAAGACCCCCGATCAGTGTAAAAAGGTGGATTAAACAAGGAATGAGGGTGCTTTTTCTGAGCTGAAGCTAGGATGAAGTTGTAATCCTGAGGCCGTGGTCGGGGCGGGGCTGAGAGACTGTTCTTATTCAGAGCCCCCGTTTGAGTTGGTGTTAATACATTTTTCTCAGCGTTACTTAAGAATGAAGTGAGCGTGTTTAGAAAGCGCAGGGTGGCATCACTGTAGCCATCATTCTGTTCGCAGTCTCTGAAGAGAAAGCAAAGGCATCTCTTACGGAAGAGTGTCTTTCCTGCGACATACGCCGTGAAGGGAGAAAATTATCCAGCCTGGAGCTACCCTGCTCGGAAGGGAGCGAGATGCAAATCTCTGGCCAAGAAGCGGCAGCGGTTACATTCGACTTTCTCCAGTGGTGTAACGTGCTCAACTTTAAGTCAAGTTCGGGATTGTTTCTACAGAACAGCCTAACACCACCACTGTCGTATAAATGCAGTTTTGCCACTATAAATGTACTGCAATGGGTATTGTTTTGTCTGATCAAGCAAGCAAAGCCATTCCTCTGAAAATCACACGTGCCTTATAATTGCATCCACCCTAGGACTTTTACTGCTATATGTCCTTACCACTCATCGTGGTGTGACTTTTTTCCTTTGTAGACTGCTTAATAACCTGCCCTGCCTTGTATTTAACAATGGGGCTCTGGTTACCTTCCTCAGTCTAGTTTGAATGCTCCTTTCTTCCAACAGTTGGTGTTGATCCAATAAATGATATCACCCATTGTGGCTCTCAAGCATAGGCTAGGCCTTAGTGAAGTTTGCTGGGTTTCCTTTTATGATTGCCTAGGTATTGGATGCTGTCTATTACAGGTAGCGCAGGGTTGTTATTGTGACGAAGTGGGAATATTCTTCGTGTTCTCTCTGAATACTGGGTGGGTGCCTCAGTTTCCCCTATGCAGTTCTTACGTATCTAGGTGGCGGGACAGGGGTGTGTGATTGTTGCAGAGCCCTGGGGGGAGGGGTGACGCACTCTGCACAGAGAATGGCTGACCTGGCAACTGGTGGCCTGGGCCCCTCCCCAGCAAAGTGCCAACTGAAAGTGTTGGAGAACAAAGAGATCAGGGGAAAGAGACAAAGGCCAGAGGAGGGGCTGGAGGGAGTTTCAGTTTGGAACTGGCTGGGAAAATGGAGGGAGGTCTGGGCTCCCTACTCCCCCAAGATGGACCTGACTGACGGGTCCTCGCTGAGGGGTCCTACAAGCTCTGTTTTGGCCTGTGTTCCTGTCATCTAATAAACCTTCTGGTTTACTGGCTGGCTGAGAGTCACGGTGAATTGCAGGAAGTGAGGGGTACAGGGCCCTGACTGCCCCACACTCTGTGACAGTTGTATGTGCCTAATTTTAAAATATCTTCACTTTCAGGGCGGGCCGATGGGGTTGGAAACACTTACGCACAGGGCCCTACCAAATTCTTGATGCATTTCATGGTCCTAGGATTTTAAAAATCTGAAATGTCATGGTATCATGAAATTTCAGATGGAGGTATTGTAACAATGGGGGTCCTGACCCAAAAAAGGGGCTGTGGGCGGGTGGCAAGGCCCTTGGAGGGGGGTCGTGGTATTGCCACCCTTACTTCTGCGCTGCCAGCGGAGGTGGGTCTGACCCAGCCCCAGGAGTGGCCCATGCAGGGAAAGAGGAAGTCCCATCCCTCTGCAGCCCAGCCGGGACTAGCAGCTGGAGCCTGGTCCGCAGTAGGGGCCCCCAGCTGTATTTCTCCCCAGCGCTCAGAGCTTAAAGGGGCCTAGGACTGGCTCTGGGTGGGGGACACCACAGTACCTCCCTCTCCCCCCCACCATACCACCCTCACTTCTGCACTGCTGATGGTGGCGTTGCCTTCAGAGCTGGGTGTCTGGCCAGCATCCACTGCTCTCTGGCCACCCAGCTCTGAGGGCAGCGCAGAAGTAAGGGTGGCAATACTACGACCCCCTTACAATAGCCAGCTTTCACAGGTGAGACCAGCTTTCACAGTCCATGCCGCGTTTTTCACGGCCACGAATTTGGTAGGGCCCTACTTAGGCACTAACCCACCATTGATCTAATTTTTAACGGGGGGAGGGTTAGTTACTGGAACTAACTCCTGAGGGAAGTGGTGAATTCTCCATTGCTTGATGTCTTCCCGGCCAACACTGGATGCCGTCCTGGAAGATGCATTAGTCCAACACTGTTACTAGGGGGGAAATGTGAAATTTAATGGCCTTGTAGATCGAGACAGTCTACTGGTCCCTTCTGGCCTCTATGAATTGCAATGTGTTTGTTGCAGCAGAATATTAAAATTAAGGGGACTCTCAAAATCCACCTAACCTCCCCCCTCCCCAACCAACAACACATTTAACTACTAAAATTAGCATCATCCAAAATGGGGAAGCAATATTTCCAGCCATGGTCAGAGACCACTTCTGCCTGTCCCAGTGTTTTGAAATTCTGAGAATTTGCAGACTCCAGAGGGAACTTATTTCAGACTAGAGATAAGGCTTAAATTTTTGTCAGTGCGGGCTATTCACCATCGGAACAATTTACTCAGGGGTGGTGGTGGAGTCTCCATCACTAACAATTTATAATTCACAAGGGGAGTTTTTCTAAAAGATCTAGGAATTGGTCTGTATCCAAGGGCTATCAAACTAGGGCACCCCAAAAATCTGGACTTGAGTATAAATTATCATTCCCTTGTCAATATGAAACGATCTACCCACGGTGCTGTCAAATGCCGAGTGTAATTCACCCAGAAACCTGGGAATGAATTTCAGAATGGCACCTTTGCTTTGCCACAATGAATCTGCCTGTTCGTAGCCTTGTTAAAAAACCCTTAGATCTATTCTTCCCTTAAATCCTTTTCTCTTTCATAACATCCACCTCTGCCATAGGAGCAGTTAGATTCACGAGTGTCTACAATGAAGCAAACACAACCACACTGGCCTCTGTTTGACTCTGTCCTTTATATACAAAGAATTACTTACATTCTTCTCGCTTCAGAGTAACAGCCGTGTTAGTCTGTATTCGCAAAAAGAAAAGGAGGACTTGTGGCACCTTAGAGACTAACCAATTTATTTGAGCATGAGCTTTCGTGAGCTACAGCTCACTTCCGATGAAGTGAGCTGTAGCTCACGAAAGCTCATGCTCAAATAAATTGGTTAGTCTCTAAGGTGCCACAAGTACTCCTATTCTTCTCGCTGAAATACAAAAGGTCACATAATGCGCTAATGCCCCTCCATGTGTCCCTGACATGAAGACAAGCGCCTCCGTTAATTACAAAACAGAAACTCTCTCAGATCCTACTAACCGTTCAGAAGCTTCCTGGCTTCGTCCATAAACTCTCTTCAAGCACAGCTATTCGTCTCTTGTGCCTGTGATCTGCTTAAACGGGTTCTTCTTTTGTCCCACCCACAACAGCTGGCATGATGGAGTGTCGGGTCTAATCGCTAAAATTTTAGCAAGGTTGGTCTTTGTAGGTCAACTCAGCTGGCTGTCTTCAGACTTCCATTGGTCACCCAGCAGCCAAAATGGAGAGCAGTAATTATAACAGCTCTGTTCTGGCTGCTTCTGTATTTACATCCTTCTTTAAAAAAACAAACCAACCAATGATCCCACCGTCTTTAACTAGCAAATTGTCCTGGACTGCTGAGCACAGTCTTCATAGCATCTTGTCTTCTGCTGGCCACCAACACATATCCAATGGGCTTTAGGGGCCTTTTGCCAGTTGCAGCGAGGAGGTTGTAAGTGTGCAAGGCTGAGGACACCATCATGTTAAAACACAATAGCAAGCTAGGTGGACCGTGGGTCTGATCCAATCTGGCCATTCCTTGTCTCTGTAGACATGAGCTGTGGAGCGGATGTCCCACGTTCTGTGTTGACTTGCAACTGGTGCGGACTGCAATTCGCAAAACCCAACGCACCCTTTCTCAAAAGCTTCCCCGCGTTGGGTGATAGCTTTTCCCCCCTCCCTTGTCTGCCCCTCGCAACCAGTTCTCCAAAGATGAGCTGACCATCTTCTCTTGACAATCGCTTTGTCTTGACAATCACAAAGAGTGGTGAGGTCCCCTCAGACCACCTACAAACCTCAGAAGATGGATGGGAAGGGATGTCCCAGGTCAGAGCATCCAGAAAATCCCGCTCATCAACTTAACGAACAATATGCCTGTGAGCTGATTGGCTTTAGGCTAAAAACTGGCACGATGCCCCAAACTGGTGGGGACCATAGGAGATCCCATCTCCAGACCTCAGTTCTGCTGGCTTGGATGGAAAAGGATGGAAGTTCTTGCCACTAGGAGTCAATCGCCAGCCATGGGGAGTTAAGAGGTGACTCCACTGTATCGCTGAAAGGTTTCCTCCAAGGGATCAAGTGCTGGCCACTCTCGGACACGGGCCACTGTACTACATGGACCATGCATAGGGCAGAGAGCCACAGCTCCTGTCCGTAGGAGCCTTGCCGTTCAGCGACGGAGGCAGGGCATTTGACGGCGTCCATGACGCATGGCCTTCTTGCTCCAACCTTCCGCGCTCTAACGCCGAGAGCTAGAGAGGAGATCTCGCTCATTCTGGCCCTTTGGCTCAACGTTCGGTAGGACCAAAAGAACTCCACCAGAGTTTTGCATCTTCCTCCTACCTTCTCATCGATAGAAAAGTCTCCTGTCTCTGAATCGACGCAGAATCCCATTGGAGTCAACGGTTTTGGAGCCTACTACTGTCATATGCTGCTCGGGAATGCCTGAACATCTGTTCCAGCTGCTGGATATGGTCTCAGGGCGGTCTTTCCCTGCCTCCAATTCCAAGAGCAGGCAAGCAGCTGAGCTGGATTCTCCTCCAGGTTCCCCTTCCTTTGTCACTTAACCGAGCTCCTTCTGCAGCTCCCAACACAACTTTATCTCCATGCCCCTGATAAACACACACACACACACACATACAACACAATCACTCTCTTGCTGTATATATATATATATGTATAATCTTAAAAATAAAACCCACAAATCTAAAAACAAAACAACTATTCTAAAAATCTCTAAACCTTGCTGTGTCGTTAAAGTGCTCGGTTACGGTTACATTCCTCTTGTGTCTCTGTCTCTCTCTCTCTGGCCGATCGCTCCCGCCCTGGGTCAGGCATTGTCGTCTGGCCCCAGACAGTCCAGCTCGGTGGAGGGTTTGACTTCATGGTCTAGCAGAGACGGGGTGCGTCGGAAGGCGGCAGCAATCTGATCGAAGGTCCGGCCCCGCGTCTCAGGGACTTTGAAGTAGGTGAAGAGGAAGAAACCCAGGAGGAGGGCCGCGAAGATGAGGAAGACGTAAGGCCCGCAGACGTCCTATGGGAGAGGAGAGGAGGGGTGAGTGCTGGATGCAAAGGGAGGTGCGGGCTGGTTTTGCCAGCGAGCGCGTGTGAGCACCATTTGTCCACCCGTGGCTGCAGTCACGCTTATGCCGGCTTGTTCCCACTCCCAGCCCTGCTCCCGCCTAGGAGCCAGTCTTGGACCCAGCCCTGCTGTGGGTCCCTGCCCCCCCTGCCCGTGGGCATATTCCCAGTTGTAAGAGCCGGCATTCACTATTCTGGTGCCTGCGTGCTCATGCATGTCTACACACAGTTGTGTGGCATTGCGGGTGTGTCCGAGGATCGCTTTGCACGCACCCCACCTGTGGGGGTGCACTCACCGCCATGGACTGGAAGGCCATGCCAATGATGAAGTTGCAGGTCCAGTTGCAGCACCCGGCCACCGCTATGGCCGCCGGGCGGGGCCCCTGGCTGAAGAGCTCGGCCACGATGAACCACGGGATGGGCCCCGGCCCAATCTCGAAGAAAGCCACGAAGCCGAAGATGGCCACCATGCTGATGTAGCTCATGGCCGGCACTCGCTCCTGGCGGGGGAGAGAGACGAGGCTGAGAACCTGCATTGCGGTGCCACCAGGGGCGGGGTGGCCGTCAGTGCCGCTGCCCCAGCGCAGCCCTGGGGGGGCCGTGCTCACCCCTAGGCTCCCAGTCCCCACTTCCCGGCTGCTCACCAGATACACCAACGCCACCGTCATCACCACGGCACACACCATCATGCCCGCCAGCCCCACCAGGTGCAACGTCCGGCGGCCTGCCCGCTCCACCAGGAACAGCTTGTGGGGAGGGAGAGACAAGGGGGACCGATATAAGATTTGGGAGGGGTGGGGTGTGGATGCCCCCACCCCCCAAGGGGCAGCTGGCTGGGGTGGGGGGGGAATCTCTTACCGAAACAACGGTGAAGGCGGCGTTGATGGCCCCAGCGCCGATTGTGGCAAACACCGGCTGCTCCAGCCCGGCCGACTCAAAGATACTGGTGGAATAATAGAATATCTGGGGGGGCAGAGAAGGGGGGGTCAGAGCCGGCTCTAGTCGGACTCTCCCCCCCCCCACCCGATCCCATGGGGTCTCGCTTTGATCCCTCTTCTTCAGGCTCCACCCCATCCCCCAGACTCCAGCCCCATCCCCCCAGCACCATTCACCCCCATCCAGACTCTGCCCCAAATCCCCCAGGCCCCATCACCGGCAAGTCCCACCCTCTCTCTCCCATCATTGCTCCACCCCAATTGCCCCCCCAGCAAGCTCCACCCCCATCTCTTCCAACCATGCTCTGCCCCAATTCTCCCAGGTCCCACCCCCAGCAAGGTCCGTCCCCACCTCTCCCAGGCTCTGCCCCAGTTCCCCCCATGCTCCGTCCCCAGCCAGCCTCCACCCCAGAGCTCTCAGGTCCCAGCCAAGCTCCACCTCCATTTCCTCAGGTTCCTTCCACCATCTCCCCAAAGCTCCACCCCCCAACCAAGCTCCACGCCTGACCCCATCTTCCCCCAGCTCCTCCGTGAACCAAGCCCCGACCCCCACCTCTCACCGCGTTGATGCCGGAGAGCTGCTGGGAGAGCTGGAGCACCACGGCGATCAGCAGCGGCTGGCGATAGATCCGGCAGCGGAAGAGCTGGGCGATGGAGACCTTGCGCTCCATGTCCATGCGCCGCTTCTCCTCCTTCATCTCTGACAGCGCCTCGCTCACGTCTCCGCACCCCGTCAGCCGCTTCAAACCTGCCGGCGCGGGGAGAGCAAGGGATGTGGCGGTGACGGACAGAGGGATGGGGCATGGATAGATGGGTGGGACGACTCAGGGGGAGGGAGGGATTGGATTAATAGTGGGATGGGTGGGGGGTCGACACATGGCGAGGTAGATAGATGGGGATGGATGGATGGGTTGGGGGTGGACAGATGGATGGGTAGATAGATGGGGATGGATGAATGGGTTGGGGGTGGACAGATGGATGGGTAGATAGATGGGGATGGATGGATAGGTTGGGGAATGGATGGATAGGTTGGGGGGTAAACAGATGGGTAGGTAGGTAGATGGGGATGGAGGAATGGGCTGGGGGTGGACAGACAGGTAGGTAGGTAGATGGGGATGGATGGATGGGTTGGGAGGGTAGAAGGATGGGTAGGTAGGTAGATGGGGATGGATGGATGGGTTGGGAGATGGATAGATGGATGGGTGGATGGATGGATGGATAGGTTGGGGAATGGATGGATGGGTTGGGGATGGAGGGTAGACAGATGGGTAGGTAGGTAGATTGGGATGGAGGGGTGGGTTGGGGGTGGACAGATGGGTAGGTAGGTAGATGGGGATGGAGGGGTGGGTTGGGGGATGGACAGATGGGCAGGTAGACAGATGGGGACGGAGGGAGGGACAGATGGGTTGGGGGAGGAATGGATGACGCATGGATTGGGGAGACGGAGGGATGGGTCACTAGATGGGGATGGACGGATGGGTTGGGGGTGGACGGATGGGTTAGGGGAGGAATGGATGACGCATGGGTTGGGGAGACGGAGGGCCGGATCGCGAAGGGGGTGGACGGAGGGCTGGGTCACTAGATGGGGATGGACGGATGGGTTGGGGGTGGACGGATGGGTTGGGGGAGGAATGGATGACGCTTGGGTTGGGGAGACGGAGGGCTGGATTGCGAAGGGGATGGACGGAGGGCTGGGTCACTAGATGGGGATGGACGGATGGGTTGGGGGTGGATGGATGGGTTGGGGGAGGAATGGATGACGCATGGGTTGGGGAGATGGAGGGCTGGATCGCAAAGGGGGTGGACGGAGGGCTGGGTCACTAGATGGGGATGGACGGATGGCTTGGGGGTGGACACATGGGTTGGGGAGACGGAGGGCTGGATTGCGAAGGGGGTGGATGGAGGGCTGGGTCACTAGATGGGGATGGACGGATGGGTTGGGGGTGGATGGATGGGTTAGGGGAGGAATGGATGACGCATGGGTTGGGGAGACGGAGGGCCGGATCGCGAAGGGGGTGGACGGAGGGCTGGGTCACTAGATGGGGATGGACGGATGGGTTGGGGGTGGACGGATGGGTTGGGGGAGGAATGGATGACGCATGGGTTGGGGAGACGGAGGGCTGGATCGCAAAGGGGGTGGAGGGAGGGCTGGGTCACGAAGGGGGTGGGCGATCGATGGGGATGGATCCATGAGTCATGGGTGGGCAGGGGCCGTACGGAGGGCCGAAGAGGAGAGGGGGTGGCTGGTGGAGGGGCGGGTGGCCAGGTCAGTAGGAGTTGGAAGGGAGAGAGCAGTTAGAGCCGTGGCTCTCAAACGGAGGCCGCAGGCCACTTGCCACCCAATCGGCACAGAGCTGCAGCCCACGTGACGTTCTCAGGGCCATCGACATAGTATTGGCTTGGCCCAGAACGGTAAATAGGTTGAGAGCCACAGAGTTGGGTGGGTGGGAGGTGGATAGATAAAGGGATGGGGAGATGGATGGACAGACGGACGGGCAGGTGGAAGACAGGAGGGATGGACAGACGGAAGGGTGGGCGGAAGAGGGGAGGGACACGCGGGCGGGTGGAAGAAGGGAGGGATGGAGAGACGGACGGATGAGGGGGTGGGCGGAAGAGGGGAGGGACAGGGGGGTGGGTGGAAGAAGGGAGGGAGGGATGGACAGACGGACGGATGGAGGGCGGGCGAGGGGAGGGACGGACAGACGGGCGGGCGGAAGAGGGGATGGATGGACAGACGGGTGGGCGGAAGAGGAGAGGGACAGGTGGGTGGGTGGAAGAAGGGAGGGATGGACAGATGGACGGTTGGGGGGGCGGGCGAGGGGAAGGACGGACAGACGGGCGGGCGGAAGAGGAGAGGGACAGGTGGGTGGGTGGAAGAAGGGAGGGAGGGATGGACAGACGGACGGTTGGGGGGGCGGGCGAGGGGAAGGATGGACAGACGGGCAGGCGGAAGAGGGGAGGGACGCACGGGCGGGTGGAAGAGGGGAAGGACGGACAGAAGGGCGGGCGGAAGAGGGAAGGGACGGACAGACGGGTGGGTGGAAGAGGGGAGGGGCAGGCGGGTGGGTGGAAGAAGGGAGGGAGGGAGGGATGGACAGACGGATGGTTGGGGGGGCGGGCGAGGGGAAGGATGGACAGACGGGCGGGTGGAAGAGGGGAGGGATGCACGGGCGGGTGGAAGAGGGGAAGGACGGACAGAAGGGCGGGCGGAAGAGGGGAGGGACGGACAGACGGGCGGGCGGAAGAGGGGAAGGACGGACAGACGGGCGGGCGGAAGAGGGGAGGGGCAGGCGGGTGGGTGGAAGAAGGGAGGGAGGGAGGGATGGACAGACGGACGGTTGGGGGGGCGGGCGAGGGGAAGGATGGACAGACGGGCGGGCGGAAGAGGGGAGGGACGCATGGGCGGGTGGAAGAGGGGATGGATGGACAGACAGGCGGGCGGAAGAGGGGATGGACGGACAGACGGGCGGGCGGAAGAGGGGAAGGACGGACAGACGGGCGGGCGGAAGAGGGGAGGGGCAGGCGGGTGGGTGGAAGAAGGGAGGGAGGGAGGGATGGACAGACGGACGGGCGGGCGGGCGGAAGGAGGGAGGGACGGACAGACGGGCGGGCGGAAGAGGGGAGGGACGCATGGGCGGGTGGAAGAGGGGATGGATGGACAGACAGGCGGGCGGAAGAGGGGATGGACGGACAGACGGGCGGGCGGAAGAGGGGAGGGACGCACGGGCGGGCGGAAGAGGGGATGGATGGACAGACGGGCGGGCGGGCGGAAGGAGGGAGGGACGGACAGACGGGCGGCTGGGGGGGCGGGCGAGGGGCCCGCGGGGGGACTCACTCTCTTTGGCCTTGGACTCCTTGTTGCGGACGATGTGGAGGTACCGGGGGCTCTCGGGGCAGAAGGGGAAAAGCACCAGCTGCAGGGCCGACGGGGCCACGGTCAGACCCAGGAGCAGGGGCCAGAGCTCGGGGGTGCCGAGGAGGGAGTCCAGCCCGAACACCTGCCGGGGGGGGGAGAGAGATGGCATCACGGCGCCCCCTGCCGGCCCCCCGCCCGCTGCCGAGCCCCCCGCAAGTGCCTGTTACCTGGGCAATGAGTATCCCGATGACGAGGGCCAGCTGGTGCAGGGTCCCCAGCGCCCCCCGCAGGTGGGTGGGGGAGATTTCACCCACGTACATGGGGACCAAGCCAGAAACCAGCCCTGGGGGAGACGGGAGGGGAAGGGAACAGCAGATTAGTAGGATGTTGGGGGGGGGGGGCTGTACTTCCTAGGTCTGTGGGGGGGAGTTGAGGCAGAGGGTTTTGGTCCCCCCCGTCCCCTACAAAGCGCCCCCTTTAAGAGGTGGGGCTTGTATGCTAATGACTGAGCCATGGCAAGAAGTGGGGGGGTGGTACCTGTGACATGCAGAACTCAATGACGGCCCCCACCCAGGTCCCGGGGCACCCAGCCAACCGCACCCCGCAGCACCCACTGCTCATCCGCCCAGATCCCAGCTTACCCACCCCCCCACCTGACATCCCCCGGCATCCACCACCCCACCCATCCACCCACCCATGGAACCCCCGTCCCCCATGGCACCCCCCCCTACATCCCCAGCATCCACCAGCCCCCCCATCCACCCAGGCTCCCCCCCACCCATGGCAGCCCCATCCCCTATGGCACCCACACCCCCACCCTACATCCCCCCGCATCCACAACCACACCCATGCACCCAGGCTTCCCCCCATCCATGGCACCCCCCCATCATACATCCCCTGGCATCCACGACCCCACCCACCCATGGCACCTCCACCCCCCATGGCACCCACACCCCCACCCTACATCCCCCAGCATCCACCACCCCACCCACCCATGGCACCCCCACCCTACATCCCCCAGCATCCACCACCCCACCCACCCATGGCACCCCCACCCTACATCCCCCAGCATCCACAACCACACCCATGCACCCAGGCTTCCCCCCATCCATGGCACCCCCCATCCCCTATGGCACCCCCCCATCTTACATCCCCTGGTATCCACCACCCCACCCATCCACCCACCCATGGAACCCCCGTCCCCCATGGCACCCCCAGCCTACATCCCCCGGCATCCACCCCCCCACCCATCCGCCCAGGGGCCCCACCCTCCGATTGGCCGGCGGGCGCTGTCCGTTACCTGAGTAGGCCCCAATCAGGAACCGCCCGAGGATCATCATCTCATAGGAGCAGCCCAGCTTGGCCAGGCCCATGAGGGCCCCGCCCAGGAAGGCCAGGGCGTTATTGATGATCATGGCCCGCTTCCTGGGGACGGGGGAGGGGAGAGAGGGTGAGACACGCGGGGCCCCCAGCCCCATGTGCCCTGCGCCCCGCCCAAGCAGACTGATGACGGGGGAGGCCCCAGGGGTCTCTGGGGCGGAGAGCACCCCGTACTGGCCACCACACCCCACAGCACAGCGCCCCCTGCTGAGCCCCTCGGCTCCCTGCCCCACCACGCCCCCTAGTGCCGCCCTGGGGCCAGCCCTGCCTGCCGGGGGAGAGCACCCCCTGCCAAGCCCCCCGCCCTGCTCCCTGCCCCACCGCGCCCCCTAGCGCCACCCTGGGGCCAGCCCTGCCTGCTAGGGTAGAGCGCCCCCTTCCGAGCCCCCTGCCCCACTCCCTGCCCCCTAGCGCCGCCCTGGAGCCAGCCCTGCCTGCCCAGGGAGAGTGTCCCCTGGCGAGTCCCCCACCCCACTCCCTGCCCCCCAGCGCCGCCCTGGGGCCAGCCCCGCCTGCCGGGGGAGAGCGCCCCCTGCCGAGCCCCTCACCCGACTCCCTGCCCCCCTGTGCCGCCCTGGGGCCAGCCCCGCCTGCCGGGGGAGAGCGCCCCCTGCTGAGCCCCCCGCCCCGCCCCCTGCCCCCCAGCGCCGCCCTGGGGCCAGCCCTGCCTGCCAGGGGAGAGCGCCCCCTGCCAAGCCCCCCGCCCTGCTCCCTGCCCCCCAGCGCCGCCCTGGGGCCAGCCCCGCCTGCCGGGGGAGAGCGCCCCCTGCCGAGCCCCTCACCCGACTCCCTGCCCCCCTGTGCCGCCCTGGGGCCAGCCCCGCCTGCCGGGGGAGAGCGCCCCCTGCTGAGCCCCCCGCCCCCGCTCCCTGCCCCCCAGCGCCGCCCTGGGGCCAGCCCTGCCTGCCAGGGGAGAGCGCCCCCTGCCGAGCCCCCCGCCCTGCTCCCTGCCCCCCAGCGCCGCCCTGGGGCCAGCCCCGCCTGCCGGGGGAGAGCGCCCCCCGGCAGCGGGCGGCAGAGAGGCGTTACCTGCCCAGCCACTCGGAGACGACCCCCACCAGGAAGGAGGAGATCATGCCCCCGATGGAGAAGATGGCGACCGACAGGGACCAGAGGGTGGTGAGCGTGGCCGGGTCGATGGGCGAGCTGTGCCGCGCCAGCCAGGTGGCATTGTAGTTCTCCTCGATGATCTGGGCGGGGGCGGGGTGGGGGGGCAGAGAAAAGGGGTCGGTCCCCGATGCCCCTCACTGGGCCCCCCCCTCCCCTCTGCACTGATCCGAAACAGGGCTCAGCTTCCCTGACCCGGGGCCGGAGGGGAGCCGGCGCCCCCTAGAGGGGACAGGCCCCTGCCCCGTTCCCCGCCCCCCTGAGTCAGCCAGGCCCCGCCCTGGGGCCGGGTGGGAGCCGGCGCCCCCTAGAGGGGACAGGCCCCTGCCCCGTTCCCCGCCCCCCTGAGCCAGCCAGGCCCCGCCCTGGGGCCGGGTGGGAGCCAGCGCCCCCTAGAGGGGACAGGCCCCGTGCCCCGTTCCCCGCCCCCCTGAGCCAGCCAGTCCCCGGCCTGGGCCTGGAGGGGAGCCGGCGCCCCCTAGAGGGGACAGGCCCCTGCCCCATTCCCCGCCCCCCTGAGCCAGCCAGTCCCCGCCCTGGGGCCGGGTGAGAGCCGGTGCCCCCTAGAGGGGTCAGGCCCCGTGCCCCATTCCCCGCCCCCCTGAGCCAGCCAGGCCCCGCCCTGGGGCCGGGTGGGAGCCGGCGCCCCCTAGAGGGAACAGGCCCCTGCCCCATTCCCCGCCCCCCTGAGCCAGCCAGGCCCCGCCCTGGGGCTGGATGGGAGCCAGCGCCCCCTAGAGGGGACAGGCCCCTGCCCCGTTCCCCGCCCCCCTGAGTCAGCCAGGCCCCGCCCTGGGGCCGGGTGGGAGCCGGCGCCCCCTAGAGGGGACAGGCCCCTGCCCCGTTCCCCGCCCCCCTGAGCCAGCCAGGCCCCGCCCTGGGGCCGGGTGGGAGCCAGCGCCCCCTAGAGGGGACAGGCCCCGTGCCCCGTTCCCCGCCCCCCTGAGCCAGCCAGTCCCCGGCCTGGGCCTGGAGGGGAGCCGGCGCCCCCTAGAGGGGACAGGCCCCTGCCCCGTTCCCCGCCCCCCTGAGCCAGCCAGGCCCCGCCCTGGGGCCGGGTGGGAGCCAGCGCCCCCTAGAGGGGACAGGCCCCTGCCCCATTCCCCGCCCCCCTGAGCCAGCCAGTCCCCGCCCTGGGGCCGGGTGAGAGCCGGTGCCCCCTAGAGGGGTCAGGCCCCGTGCCCCATTCCCCGCCCCCCTGAGCCAGCCAGGCCCCGCCCTGGGGCCGGGTGGGAGCCGGCGCCCCCTAGAGGGGACAGGCCCCTGCCCCATTCCCCGCCCCCCTGAGCCAGCCAGTCCCCGCCCTGGGGCCGGGTGAGAGCCGGTGCCCCCTAGAGGGGTCAGGCCCCGTGCCCCATTCCCCACCCCCCTGAGCCAGCCAGTCCCCGCCCTGGGGCCGGGTGAGAGCCGGCGCCCCCTAGAGGGGACAGGCCCCTGCCCCGTTCCCCGCCCCCCTGAGCCAGCCAGTCCCCGCCCTGGGGCTGGATGGGAGCTGGCGCCCCCTAGAGGGGACAGGCCCCTGCCCCGTTCCCCGCCCCCCTGAGCCAGCCAGTCCCCGCCCTGGGGCTGGAGGGGAGCTGGCGCCCCCTAGTGGGGAAAGTGCCGTTGAGGGGGAATCTCTTACCTTTTGGGGGGCATTTATGACACCGATGTTGTAGCCGCACTGCAGGGACCCCAGCACGGCCGTGAAGACCGACAGCACCAGGGTCGAGGTTACCCTCGGCCTGGCTTCCCGCGGGACTTCGTCCCCCTGCGGAGACACAAGCGGCGCCCCCTGCAGGTGAGCTGACCCGCGCCCCCGGGGAGCCGTGGAGGCGGGGGAGGGGGGGACCCCATCTCTCCCTGCGCACCCGGCACTGCGGCAGGGCAGTTCGCAGCACCGGGAGTGCAAACGCCGAAAGTTGCCCGGCCCCGTGCAAAGGAGCCCAGGTTTACCCGGCCTCTGCGTGACGACGGAGAGGAGGCATAACCTCGTGCAAACCCACAGGGGCTTGCACCGCCTCGCACGACGGAAGAGGGGTAGTGTCCCCCCCCCGCCCGCCGTGCAAATACCGAAGGATTTCGCAGCGTGCGTCCCCCTGTCCTCTGACTAAGCCTGACCTGTTCTCTTCCCCTGCCACCATCTGCTTCCAGGTCTGCTTTCCACATGACCCCCCCCGGACCGAGACGGGGCCCCGTCGTGCCAGGCGCTGCCCACACCCCCCCGGACCGAGATGGGGCCCTGTCGCGCCGGGCGCTGCCCCCAGACCCCCCCAGACCGAAACTGGGGCCCCGTCGTGCCGGGCGCTGCCCACACCCCCCTGGAATGAGATTGGGGCCCCGTTGCTGCCCACACCCCCCCGGACTGAGATGGGGCCCCGTCGCGCCGGGCGCTGCCCCCACACCCCCCCAGACCGAAACTGGGGCCCCGTCGTGCCGGGCGCTGCCCACACCCCCCCGGAATGAGATTGGGGCCCCGTTGCTGCCCACACCCCCCCGGACCGAGATGGGGCCCCGTCGCGCCGGGCGCTGCCCCCAGACCCCCCCAGACCGAAACTGGGGCTCCGTCGTGCCGGGCGCTGCCCACACCCCCCCGGACCGAGATGGGGCCCCGTCGCGCCGGGCGCTGCCCCCAGACCCCCCAGACCGAAACTGGGGCCCCGTCGTGCCGGGCGCTGCCCACACCCCCCCAGACCGAGATGGGGCCCCGTCGCGCCGGGCGCTGCCCCCAGACCCCCCAGACCGAAACTGGGGCCCCGTCGTGCCGGGCGCTGCCCACACCCCCCCGGAATAAGATTGGGGCCCCGTCGCTGCCCACACCCCCCCGGACTGAGATTGGGGCCCCGTCGCGCCGGGCGCTGCACAGATAGAGTGAGAAACAATTGCAAATCCACGTACCCCACCCCCACCCCAGGGCCCGACTTATAGGGCAGGGCATATCTGCAGCTGGCAGACAAGGGGTTGGGCAGTTGGCATTGAATCAGGCACGGCTGCACTTCCGAGTGGGGGAGGGAGAGAGACAGGGTGATCTACTGGTTAGAGTGGGGGGGGGGCTGGGAGCCAGGACTCCTGGGTTCTCTCCCTGGCTCTGGGAGGGGAGTGGGGGCTGGTGGGTTAGAGCAGGGGGGCTGGGAGGCAGGACGCCTGGGTTCTCTCCCCAGCTCTGGGAGGGGAGTGGGGGCTGGTGGGTTAGAGCAGGCGGGGCTGGGAGCCAGGACTCCTGGGTTCTTGTCTGCGTGTCTGAGACCCTTCCCCTTTAAATGCCTCAGTTTCCCCCCTCTGTAAAATGGGGGGGGAGTGGGCACTGAAGTTTCATTCACTCACACTCTCTGCTCCAATGCTGCGTCCCCCCCCCCCGCAAAAAACCCCACCTCTGATTTCATCAGCTGCTCCCTCTGCATGGGCAGACCCCGAAAAGGCCATATTCCCCAATGGGGGGTGGGGGAGCATGGATTTGGGGTGCCCTCTGCACACACACCCGCCTGTCTACCCCTCCCTCCCAGCCCCAGTGCTGACCCCCTGGACACTGGTGACAGAGGTAGGTCAGTGGCGGGCTCCCCTGAAATATCGGGGATCAGCACCCCCCTATCAGTGTGTCTGTGTGGGGGGTGATTATAAAACAGGGGGGCCTGATCCCTTCCCATCCCCCCCCACCCCACGTTCTCACGCTGATGGCCATGAAGGGCCTGGGCCCTGCCCCAGAGAAGCCTCAGCTGAAAAAAAGCCCTTATTAGGAAAAGCCCCAGAGCTGGGAAACCCAGGAAATGTAAACAGTGCCCCCCCCACACCTCCCCCTAAGCCCCAGGGCGGGGCCTGGCTGGCTCAGGGGGGCGGGCAATGGGGCAGGGGCCTGTCCCCTCTGGGGGGCACCGGCTCCCGGTGGGTGGCTGGCTGGCTGGGGTCTGGTGGGAGACCCTTGGGCTGAGCCTGGGGGCCGGGCTGCAGGTATCAACCCCCCGCACCTGGGGCACGGCCGGGGGCCCAGAGCGCCCCCCCCATACACCCCCCCCCCGTTCCTCCGTGCAAACACACAGAGCATCCTGCACACGCACACCTGTGCACCGGCGAGTCACACGCGCACACCCCGGCCGGTAGGCAAATCCTGCCTTATCCAAACAGACCGGAGCCAAACCCTTCCGGCCGCGCCCCCACCCGCGACTGAGTGCAGGGCCCCGCTCCCGGTGTCACCCCCCCCGATTCTCTCCAGCAGGGGGCAGCGCTGCACGGCCTCCCCCGCAGCCCCACGGCTAACACACCTGCCCCTGGCCCCACCTCTCTGCCAGCTTGGTACAGAGAATGGGGCTACGCCCCAGCCAGAGCCATGTTTCCATCACCAGCCCCCCCACCCCGCTGTACGAACCCCCCCAAACCCCACAGGGCCCCCCCCCATGAAAAGTCCCCTCTGGCTACTGCCTCAGTGTCGCTGATGGGGGTCAGGGAAAAATGTGTGGGGCACAATCACCCCGACTGAGGTGAACCCCCCCCCAAGCTTTTCCAGAACAGAGACGTTTTATCGCCCGCCCGCGCCAACCAACCCAGGACTGAGGCCCCACCTCCCCGCCCGCGCCAACCAACCCAGGACTGAGGCCCCACCTCCCCGCCCGCGCCGCCCAACCCAGGCCTGACGCCCCACCCCCGCCCGCGCCGCCCAACCCAGGCCTGACGCCCCACCCCCCGCCATGCCGCCCAACCCAGGTCTGACGCCCCACCCCCCCGCCCGCGCCAACCAACCCAGGCCTGAGGCCCCACCTCCCCGCCCGCGCCAACCAACCCAGGCCTGACGCCCCACCCCCGCCCGCGCCGCCCAACCCAGGCCTGACGCCCCACCCCCCGCCATGCCGCCCAACCCAGGCCTGAGGCCCCACCCCCGCCCGCGCCGCCCAACCCAGCCCTGACGCCCCACCTCCCCGCCCGGGCCGCCCAACCCAGGCCTGACGCCCCACCTCCCCGCCCGGGCCGCCCAACCCAGCCCTGACGCCCCACCCCCGCCTGCGCCGCCCAACCCAGGCCTGACGCCCCACCCCCGCCCGCGCCGCCCAACCCAGGCCTGACGCCCCACCCCCACCTGCGCCGCCCAACCCAGGCCTGATGCCCCACCCCCGCCCGCACCGCCCGACCCAGGCCTGATGCCCCACCCCCGCCCGCACCGCCCGACCCAGGCCTGATGCCCCACCTCCCCGCCCGCACCGCCGTCAGACCCAGGAAGGTGGAAGCTGTGTGAGCTGTGCCTTGGAGCCTCCAGCCTCCTCTGCCCCTCCATGCGCTTCCCACAGCCAGTCCACCCAGGCGGGGTCCTGGGGGGGGCCAGAGGGTCCTGCCCCCCCACTCCGCAGTCAGGCAGGACTCTCAGCCAGCCAGTAACACAGAAGGTTTATTAGACGACAGGAACATGGTCTAACACAGAGCTTGTAGGTGCAGAGAACAGGACCCCTCAGCCGGGTCCATTTTGGGGGCCGTGAGCCAGACGACCCCGTCTGCCCTTCACTCCATGTCCCAGCCAGCCCCAAACTGAAACTCCCTCCAGCCCCTCCTCCTCTGGGCTTTGTCCCTTTCCCGGGCCAGGAGGGCACCGGACCCCTTTGTTCTCCAACCCTTTAGCTCTCACCTTGCAGGGGGGAAGGGCCAGGCCACCAGTGGCCAGGAAACAGGGTGTCGGCCATTCTCTGTGTCCAGCCCCCTGCACACCCCTGCCCTCTAGGGCTCTGCAACGATCATACACCCTTACCCCACCCCCTAGATATGTAAGAACTGCCTAGGGGAAACTGAGGCACCCCCACACCGGGGACTGTGACAGCTACATAACACAGACCTGCCGCGACACCACACGCATGCGATCGGTCACGCAGACCTGACACCACCCCACATGCGTGCGCTACATAACACAGACCTGCCACGACCCCACACGCGTGTGCGACCTAACACAGACCTGACCCCACGCCCAGGTATGTGTTCTAATAGGTACGCTACCCTCACATGTGCTATATAACACAGGCCCGACATCACACCGCATGTGTGAGCGTCAATAGGCCCACGACCCTCACGGGTGCTGGAGAACATAGATCTGACACGATCCCACACATACGTGGTAAAAGAGCCACGTGTGTGTTCAGTATACCAGGCACTTTCCCCGTGTCCAGTATAACAGTGTCACGTATATGGTCCGTATGGCATGGGACATTTCAACCCTCGCACGTGTGGAGTATAACAGCCACACGGTGCCCCCAGAAGCATGGCATAACATAGACAAGACACACGGTGCCCCACACATGTTCAGAAGAACAGACACATGCCCCCCATGGTGCAGCGTTACAGAAACACTGGGACATGTATGTGTCTTATAAACACACTACCCACATGCTACAAAACATATATCAGATGACCACACGCGTGTTTTATATAACATAGGCCCACTATCCCTCTCATGCGTGCTCTATAAGACGGACCAGCTACACAGCCGAGCCGAGACACGGCGTCACACGTGTGTTCTAGGTAACAGACAGACTCCTCACGTGGGCTGGAAACGGGGCCCTACCAAATCCATGGCCATGAAAAATGCGTTGCAGACTGTGAAATCTGGTCTTCCCCACCCCCGTGAAATCCGGTCTCCTCCCCCGTGAAATCTGGTCTCCCTGCTGTGAAATCCGGTCTCCTCCCCCGTGAAATCTGGTCTCCCTGCTGTGAAATCCGGTCTCCTCCCCCGTGAAATCTGGTCTCCTCCCCCGTGAAATCCGGTCTCCTACCTGTGAAATCCGTTCTCCTCCCCCGTGAAATCTGGTCTCCTCCCCTGTGAAATCTGGTCTCCTCCCCCGTGAAATCTGGTCTCCTCCCCCGTGAAATCCAGTCTCCTCCCCCGTGAAATCTGGTCTCCCTGCTGTGAAATCTGGTCTCCTGCCCCGTAAAATCTGGTCTCATCCCCCGTGAAATCTGGTCTTCCCCACCCCCGTGAAATCCGGTCTCCTCCCCCGTGAAATCCAGTTTCCTCCCCCGTGAAATCCGGTCTCCTACCTGTGAAATCTGGTCTCCTCCCCTGTGAAATCTGGTCTCCTCCCCCGTGAAATCTGGTCTCCCACCGTGAAATCTGGTCTCCTACCTGTGAAATCCGGTCTCCTCCCCCGTGAAATCTGGTCTCCTACCAGTGAAATCCGGTCTCCTCCCCCGTGAAATCCGGTCTCCTCCCCCGTGAAATCTGGTCTCCTCCCCCATGAAATCTGGTCTCCTCCTTGTGAAATCCGTTCTACTACCTGTGAAATCCGGTCTCCTCCCCCGTGAAATCCGGTCTCCTACCTGTGAAATCTGGTCTCCCCCCCGTGAAATCTGGTCTCCCTCCCCATGAAATCTGGTCTCCTCCCTGTGAAATCCGGTCTCCTCCCCCGTGAAATCTGGTCTCCCTGCTGTGAAATCCGGTCTCCTCCCCCGTGAAATCTGGTCTCCCCCCCCCCCGTGAAATCTGGTCTCCCTCCCCATGAAATCTGGTCTCCTCCCCCAGGAAATCTGGTCTCCTCCCCCATGAAATCTGGTCTCCCTGCTGTGAAATCTGGTCTCCCACCGTGAAATCCGGTCTCCTCCCCCATGAAATCTGGTCTCCCACCGTGAAATCCAGACTCCCCCCAGTGAAATCTGGTGCCCCCCCACCCGAGAAATCTGATGTTTCGTGTGCTTTTACTCTATACTACACAGATTTCACGGGGGAGACCAGCGTTTCCCAAATTGGGGGTCCTGACCCAAAAGGGAGTTGGGGGGAGGGCGGGTCACAAGGTTATTTTAGGGGGGGTCGTGGTATCGCCACCTTTACTTCTGCGCTGCCTTCAGAGCGGGGCTGAAATCATGAAACGGAGATTTTTTGGATCGGGAAATTGACCATAACGGCTGGTGCCCTCGGTGGGGCCCGAGCGATATGACAGCCCACCCGGGAGCCGTGGGCCCCGGTCCAGCCCCACGGCGTCACACCCGTGTGCTAGACACCATGCAGATATGCCCCACCTGGGCTGTATGACTAACACCCGCCCGCCGTGTAACCTAGATCAGGCATCCCACGTGTGTCCTATGCACCCTACAGACTGCTCCCCCCCCCGCAAATCCGGGCAGCAGAACGGACATGCATGCCCCATATCCCACAGACCCCCCGCGTGTCCCGGATACCAAGCCAGAGGCCCCCGTGCCCCCCCCCACATGTATGACAAATAACCCAGGGCAGCCCAGACACGTGAGGTGGGTCACGCACCCCCACCCCCACCCGCCCTTACACAATGGGTGGAGTATAAATAGCCCCACGTTTTCCTCGTTAATGCCATGGCCAGGGGGCAGGATTTTATTGCCAGGGAGGAGGGGAGCTGGGGGGGGGGGGATGGGACGGGACGTTAAATGTGGGGAACAGATGGCCTCCAAAACTCAATAAGCTCAAGGAGAATCAGGGCGGATGCAACCCCCTGCAAGGCACCCCCAGTTTCGCTCACAGTCCCCCCCTTCCCCTTGGCCTATACTGCCCCCCACTTGGCACCCCTGCACTGTCCCAGCTGCACTCCTCACACGGCCCCCCAGCCCCATGCTGCCTCCCATGGCCCCACACTGACCCCCCAGCGCCATCACTCCCCAACTGCCCCTCATGGCCCCATGGCCCCCATCACCCTCCATGCCCCCCCAGCCCCATGCTGCCCCCCATGGCCCCACGCTACCCCCCACAGTCCCCATCGCTCCCCACAGCCCCCCATGGCCCCACACTGACCCCCATGGTCCACATTGTTCCTCACAGCCCCCCATGGCCCCACACTGTCCCTAATGGCCTCCATCACCCCCCACTGCCCCTTACAGCCCCATGCTGCCCCCCACAGTCCCCATCACTCCCCACAGCCCCCTATGGCCCCACACTGACCCCCCATGGTCCCCATTGTTCCCTACAGCCCCCCATGGCCTCACGCTGTCCCTTATGACCTCCATAACCCCCCACTGCCCCTCACAGCCCCATGCTGCCCCCCATGGCCCCACACTGACCTCCCAGCCCCATCACTCCCCACTGCCCCCCATGGCCCCACACTGCCCCCCACGGCCTCTATTGTCCCCATGGCCCCACGCTGCCCCCCACAGTCCCCATTGCTCCCCACTGCCCCACATAGCCCCACGCTGCCCCCCATGGCCCCCACACTGACCCCCCAGGTCCATCACTCCCCACTGCCCCTTATGGCCCCATGATGGCCCCCAAGGTCCCCATCACTCCCTACAGCCCCATGCTGCCCCCCATAGCCCCATGCTGACCCCCCACAGCCCCCATCACTCCCCACTGCCCCTCATGGCCCCACACTGCCCCCCCAGCCCCATCACCCCCCACAGCCCCCCCAAGGCCCCATATTCTTGCTCTGCCTCAAACCCCCCCCCCAGCTCCAATCCGGCCGGTTTTACCTCCCCTCTGCTGATCTGCTGAAATCCCGTCGGCATCTCGGCGGCTCGGAGCCCCGGGAGGGACAGAGACCCCCGGGTGGGGCGGTGCCGGGGGGGGGGGGCGCGCCTTGGGTCTTGTGCGAAGAAATGGAAAGGTCAAGCCCCCAGGACGGTCTGTTAGACCTGACCCGAGATCCTGGAGCGGGGCGGGGGGGGACAGAAAGAAAGAAAGAAAGAAAGAAAGAAAGAAAGAAAGAAAGAAAGAAATGGATTAAATGAGAAAGAAAGAAAGAAAGAAAGAAAGAAAGAAAGAAAGAAAGAAAGAAAGAAAGAAAGAAAGAGAACTAGAGGAGACCCGAAGGGAGAGGAAAAGCCAGAGGGGGACGGGGAAGGGCGAGCAGCGGGGAAAGAGGGAATGAAAAAGGAAAGACGGACCGGCCCGGGGGGGAGAAGCGGGAGAATGGGGAAAAGGAGGAGTGAAGGCAGGAGGGCCTGGGGAATCACCAGGGGGCAGGGGAGGGAGGGAAAGGGGAAATGAAAGGCGGAGAAGGGAAGAGCGCGTGGGAAAGAGGAAGGGGACCGACCGGACGGGCCGGGGACCGACCGGAGAGACAGAGCCCCCCGGGAGGGGGGGAGGGAGAGAGGGAGCCGCCGGCGGAGGGGAGCTGAGGAAGGCGGAGGCTGGCAGGGCGGCTGCAGGCACCGGGACCGAGACGCGTGTGCCAGGGGCCGGGACAGGGAGTCCTTCAGCGGCTGCGGATGGCCGGGGCCTCCCGCCCCACGGCGCGGATTGGCTCCAGCCCCTAGTGATTTCCCCACCAGCCAGAACGCTGGCGGGAGGGGTCGGCTGGGAGCCAGGACTCCTGGGTTCTCTCCCCTGCTCTGGGAGGGGAGTGGAGGCTGGTGGTTAGAGCAGGCGGGGCTGGGAGCCAGGACTCCTGGGTTCTCTCCCCTGCTCTGGGAGGGGAGAGGAGGCTGGTGGATAGAGCAGGCGGGGCTGGGAGCCAGGACTCCTGGGTTCTCTCCCCTGCTCTGGGAGGGGAGTGGAGGCTGGTGGTTAGAGCAGGCGGGGCTGGGAGCCAGGACTCCTCGGTTCTCTCCCCTGCTCTGGGAGGGGAGTGGGGGCTGGTGGTTAGAGCAGAGGGGGGTGGGAGCCAGGACTCCTGGGTTCTCTCTCTGGCTCTGGGAGGGGAGTGGGAGGCTGGGAGCCAGGACTCCTGGGTTCTCTCCCCTGCTCTAGGAGGGGAGTGGGTCCTGGTGGTTAGAGCAGGGGGGGCTGGGAGCCAGGACGCCTGGGTTCTCTCTCTGGCTCTGAGAGAGGAGTGGGAGGCTGGGAGCCAGGACTCCTGGGTTCTCTCCCTTGCTCTGGGAGGGGAGTGGGGACTGGTGGGTTAGAGCAGACGGGGCTGGGAGCCAGGACTCCTGGGTTCTCTCCCTGGCTCTGGGAGGGGAGTGGGAGGCTGGGAGCCAGGACTCCTGGGTTCTCTCCCCTGCTCTGGGAGGGGAGCAGGGGCTGGTGGTTAGAGCAAGGGGGGCTGGGAGCCAGGACTCCTGGGTTCTCTCCCTGGCTCTGGGAGGGGTTAAATCCCACCCAACGAGGGTAGATCCGTCCCCATCATCGTATCCACTCGTTATACTCCACGGCTGAACAGAGTCATGGACGACATACCCCCCCCATATTGCAATGGCCGTACTTTGCCCGGTTAAACGTTCACCCCCCAATCGGGGAGATCGCAGATGATGCATCCCTTACGCCACCCGCTCCTAAACCGAATTTCGCACCCCTTGATACTTTGTACTTTATTCCCGGACCACCAGAAACTCCTATGCTTAAACTCCGGGCCGTCTTCTTCTTACTCCAACAGTATCTTAACAAGATCATTAATTGGAGCATGCCGGTCCCGTTTCGGCAAACCTGCCTTGCCAGCTTGGCTGGAGTAGGCCGAAAAGACGGTGGGTTACCATCTTTATTAGGCAGCATGCGAGTAGAAATCTAAGGACCAGGTGGGGGAATTCAGTGGGGGGACGGTGCCCCCTGCTGGGGTGGCCGGTTTTGTTGTGTTTGGTGGGAGGGCGGGTGTCAGGAAAGATTTTGGGGGGGCGGGCGGCTGGGTGGTTATTTAGCAGGGGGCGCTCTGTGGGAGAACATGTGCGGGGGAGATTCTAGGGGGGGCACAGGTGGGGGGAGGGGGAAGCTGGGGGGGGTCAGTTAAGGTGACCTCTGGGCTAATTTTAGCAACACGGAAGGAATCACGACTTTCACTTAGAATTGGGGGGTGGAAGGGGGAACCTACCGGTGTGGGGGGAGGGGCGAGGACTGGCTGGGGGGGAGCCCCAGTATTTCCCTCCCCCCACGCTCAGACTCCCTCAACCTCCTGAGCCCCTCACAGCCCCCCTTTGCTCCCCTAGTGCAGGATTTGTCCCCCCCAACTATCTGAGCTTCCCCCCCGCCCCGGCTTGGGGAGAGGGGCCAGAGACAGGGAGGCGGCAGAGGGGTGGACACAGGGCGGGGAGAGGTGAAGGGGGGGAGGCAGGGGAGGGGAGAGGGGGCAATGGTGGGGGAAGGGGGAGGGGAGGGGCAGGGACGAGGGGGAGGGGCAAGAGGGGATGGGGGAGGGGGCAGGAGGCCCTGCGAGGCCCCTGTCCTCCGTTCACCCCAAGGGCATTTTAGGCTGGGCATTTGCCCTGGCGCCTGGCAGCCCCCACCCCGGCCCTGCCCCCTCCCGTGACAGCTGCCCCCACGCCCCGCCTGCTACTTCACGAGGCCCCTTGTGTTGCCCCCTAAAATTAAACAGAGACATCATCACCCCGGCACGCTGGGACAGGGAACCACTGGGGTGGCAGGGCGCCAGGACTCCTGGGTTCTCTCCCCGACTCCGGGAGGGGAGTGGGGGCCGGTGGGTTGGAGCAGGGGGCGCTGGGAGCCAGGACTCCTGGGTTCTCTCCCCGGCTCCGGGAGGGGAGTGGGGGCTGGTGGGTCAGAGCGGGGGGGCTGGGAGCCAGGACTCCTGGGTTCTCTCCCCGGCTCCGGGAGGGGAGTGGGGGCTGGTGGGTCAGAGCGGGGGGGCTAGGAGCCAGGACTCCTGGGTTCTCTCCCCGGCGCTGGGAGGGGAGGAGCTGCTGAGCAGAGAAAGGTCGGGCAGCGGGGGGGAGGGGGGGGAAGCTGCGGGGGGGGGAAGCGGAGGGCGGGGGGGCTGATGTGCTGTCTCCTATTTTAGCCCATTCCCAGCTGTCCGGTGTCAGCGTCTGTCGCTGTGAGACACTTGTGGCATGGGCGGGGGGCGGCGGGGGGGGCATTCAAAGGCCAGGGCGACTTTTGCCCTCTGAGTCACTGACTTGTCACCACCCCCCCAGCCCTGCCCCACGCTGAGAACAGTCTCATCTGGGGTCAGGGGGCCCAGATCCACAGCCTGGGACTCCTGGGTTCTCTCCGGGCTCGGGGAGGGGAGTGGGGGCTGGTGGGTCAGAGCAGGGGGTGCTGGGAGCCAGGACTCCTGGGTTCTCTCCCCAGCTCTGGGAGGGGAGTCGGGGCTGGTGGGTTAGAGCGGGTGGGGCTGGGAGCCAGGACTCCTGGGTTCTCTCCCCAGCTCTGGGAGGGGAGTCGGGGCTGGTGGGTTAGAGCAGGGGGGGCTGGGAGCCAGGACTCCTGGGTTCTCTCCCCAGCTCTGGGAGGGGAATGGGGGCTGGTGGTTAGAGCAGGGCGGGGCTGGGAGCCAGGACTCCTGGGTTCTCTCCCTGGCTCTGGGAGGGGAGTGGGGGCTGGTGGGTCAGAGCAGGGGGGACTGGGAGCCAGGACTCCTGGGTTCTCTCCCTGGCTCTGGGAGGGGAGTGGGGGCTGGTGGGTCAGAGCAGGGGGGGGCTGGGGGCCAGGACTCCTGGGTTCTCTCCCATCTTGGCAGGGCCCTGGGCTGGGCTGTGTGGCTCAGCGGGGGAGAGGCAGGGGGTGAGCGTGTGTGTGCCTGAGGCACGTGTGTGTTGTGGTGTCCGGTTCCCTTTGCGACAGTGACGTAGGTGGGGGCGGCGGGGGGGCTGGATGCAGCTGTCCCGGGTCCTTCAGGCCCCAGCCATGGGACTTGCCAGGCTAGAGCCTGCGGGGGGAGAGAGAGGGACTGGGGACATGGACACACAACACACAACACACACAGCGTACGCAACCTCGGCCACGCAAGAAACTCACAGAGCTGGGAGACACACACAACCGCCACCATCCGCACAACGCACACACAACCCCCACTGTCCACACACACACAACCCCCAGCATATACACAGCCCACACAACACAACACACACACACACACAACTCTCACCATATACACAGCACACACAGAATCCCCACCATCTGGACACACTACCACCCGCATATACACAGCACACACAACACAACACACACACAACCCCCACCCTTCACACACACAGCCCCCAGCATATACACAGCCCACACAACACAACACACACACACACACAACTCTCACCATATACACAGCACACACAGAATCCCCACCATCTGGACACACTACCAACCGCATATACACAGCACACACAACACAACACACACACAACCCCCACCCTTCACACACACAGCCCCCAGCATATACACAGCCCACACAACACAACACACACACACACACAACTCTCACCATATACACAGCACACACAGAATCCCCACCATCTGGACACACTACCAACCGCATATACACAGCACACACAACACAACACACACACAACCCCCACCCTTCACACACACAACCCCCAGCATATACACAGCCCACACAACACAACACACACACATGACCCCACCCTTCACACGCACAACCCCCACCATATACACAGCCCACACAACACAACACACACACACGACCCCCACCCTTCACACACACAACCCCCACCATATACACAGCCCACACAACACAACACACACACACGACCCCCACCCTTCACACACACAACCCCCACCATATACTCAGCCCACACAACACAACACACACACACAACCCCCACCCTTCACACACACAACCCCCACCATATACACAGCCCACACAACACAACACACACACACGACCCCCACCCTTCACACGCACAACCCCCACCATATACACAGCCCACACAACACAACACACACACACGACCCCCACCCTTCACACACACAACCCCCACCATATACACAGCCCACACAACACAACACACACACACGACCCCCACCCTTCACACACACAACCCCCACCATATACACAGCCCACACAACACAACACACACACACGACCCCCACCCTTCACACGCACAACCCCCACCATATACACAGCCCACACAACACAACACACACACACGACCCCCACCCTTCACACACACAACCCCCACCATATACACAGCCCACACAACACAACACACACACACGACCCCCACCCTTCACACACACAACCACCACCATATACTCAGCCCACACAACACAACACACACACACAACCCCCACCCTTCACACACACAACCCCCACCATATACACAGCCCACACAACACAACACACACACAACCCCCACCCTTCACACACACAACCCCCACCATATACACAGCCCACACAACACAACACACACATACGACCCCCACCCTTCACACACACAACCCCCACCATATACACAGCCCACACAACACAACACACACACACGACCCCCACCCTTCACACACAAAACCCCCACCATATACACAGCCCACACAACACAACACACACACAACCCCCACCCTTCACACACACAACCCCCACCATATACACAGCCCACACAACACAACACACACACAACCCCCACCCTTCACACACACAACCCTCACCATATACACAGCCCACACAACACAACACACACATACGACCCCCACCCTTCACACACAGCCCCCACCATATACACAGCCCGCACAACACAACACACACACACACACAACTCTCACCATATACACAGCACACACAGAATCCCCACCATCTGGACACACTACCACCTGCATATACACAGCACACACAACACAACACACACACAACCCCCACCCTTCACACACACAGCCCCCAGCATATACACAGCCCACACAACACCACACACACACACACACAACTCTCACCATATACACAGCACACACAGAACCCCCACCATCTGGACACACTACCACCCGCATATACACAGCACACACAGCACAACACACACACAACCCCCACCCTTCACACACACAACCCCCACCATTTACACAGCCCACACAACACAACACACACACACGACCCCCACCCTTCACACACACAACCCCCACCATATACACAGCCCACACAACACAACACACACACACAACCCCCACCCTTCACACACACAACCCCCACCATATACACAGCCCACACAACACAACACACACACAACCCCCACCCTTCACACACACAACCCCCACCATATACACATCCCACACAACACAACACACACACAACCCCCACCCTTCACACACACAACCCCCACCATATACACAGCCCACACAACACAACACACCTGTCCCATGCCCACAGTGCATCTGGCATAAAGGCACACGTCTCCCTCACATAGCCACACAACACACAAACACACACACCTCCTAAGTACACACAATTCCTACACATGGGGAATTCAACTATATATATACACACACGCACACAACTCCACTCTTACCCACCCATGGAGCGCACACAAGAGAGAATATATAGCGGGATTTTGGAGAGGGGGAGGGGTGGATGGGGATAGATAGATAGATAGATAGATGTGTGGATGGGGAGAGAGAGAGAGAGGGGTGGATGGGGAGATGGACAGACAGAGGGGTGGATGGGGAGATGGATAGGCAGAGGGCTGGATGGGGAGATGGACAGACAGAGGGGTGGATGGGGAGATGGATAGGCAGAGGGCTGGATGGGGAGACGGACAGACAGAGGGCTGGATGGGGAGATGGATAGGCAGAGAGCTGGATGGGGAGACGGACAGACAGAGGGGTGGATGGGGAGATGGGTAGGCAGAGGGGTGGATGGGGATGGATAGACAGAGGGGTGAATGGGGAGATGGATAGGCAGAGGGCTGGATGGGGATGGATAGGCAGAGGGCTGGATGGGGAGACGGACGGACAGAGGGGTGGATGGGGAGATGGATAGGCAGAGGGCTGGATGGGGAGATGGACAGACAGAGGGCTGGATGGGGAGATGGATGGAGAGAGGGCTGGATGGGGAGACGGACAGACAGAGGGCTGGATGGGGAGATGGATAGGCAGAGAGCTGGATGGGGAGATGGACAGACAGAGGGGTGGATGGGGAGATGGATAGGCAGAGGGCTGGATGGGGAGACGGACAGACAGAGGGGTGGATGGGGAGATGGATAGGCAGAGGGCTGGATGGGGAGATGGACAGACAGAGGGGTGGATGGGGAGATGGATGGAGAGAGGGCTGGATGGGGAGATGGATAGGCAGAGGGCTGGATGGGTAGACGGACGGACAGAGGGCTGGATGGGGAGATGGATAGGCAGAGGGCTGGATGGGGAGACGGATAGACAGAGGGGTGGATGGGGAGATGGATAGGCAGAGGGCTGGATGGGGAGATGGACAGACAGAGGGGTGGATGGGGAGATGGATAGGCAGAGGGCTGGATGGGGAGACGGACGGACAGAGGGCTGGATGGGAGATGGATAGGCAGAGGGCTGGATGGGGAGATGGACAGACAGAGGGGTGGATGGGGAGATGGATAGGCAGAGGGCTGGATGGGGAGACGGACAGGCAGAGGGCTGGATGGGAGATGGATAGGCAGAGAGCTGGATGGGGAGACGGACAGACAGAGGGCTGGATGGGGAGATGGATAGGCAGAGGGCTGGATGGGGAGACGGACAGACAGAGGGGTGGATGGGGAGATGGATAGGCAGAGGGCTGGATGGGGAGATGGACAGACAGAGGGGTGGATGGGGAGATGGATGGAGAGAGGGCTGGATGGGGAGATGGATAGGCAGAGGGCTGGATGGGTAGACGGACGGACAGAGGGCTGGATGGGGAGATGGATAGGCAGAGGGCTGGATGGGGAGATGGACAGACAGAGGGGTGGATGGGGATGGATAGGCAGAGGGCTGGATGGGGAGACGGACAGACAGAGGGGTGGATGGGGAGATGGATAGGCAGAGGGCTGGATGGGGAGACGGACAGACAGAGGGGTGGATGGGGAGATGGATAGGCAGAGGGCTGGATGGGGAGACGGACAGACAGAGGGCTGGATGGGGAGATGGATAGGCAGAGGGCTGGATGGGGAGACGGACAGACAGAGGGGTGGATGGGGAGATGGATAGGCAGAGAGCTGGATGGGGAGATGGACAGACAGAGGGCTGGATGGGGAGATGGATGGAGAGAGGGCTGGATGGGGAGATGGATAGGCAGAGGGCTGGATGGGGAGATGGACAGACAGAGGGCTGGATGGGGAGATGGATAGAGAGAGGGCTGGATGGGGAGATGGACAGACAGAGGGGTGGATGGGGATGGATAGACAGAGGGGTGAATGGGGAGATGGATAGGCAGAGGGCTGGATGGGGATGGATAGGCAGAGGGCTGGATGGGGAGACGGACAGACAGAGGGGTGGATGGGGAGATGGATAGGCAGAGGGCTGGATGGGGAGATGGACAGACAGAGGGGTGGATGGGGAGATGGATAGGCAGAGGGCTGGATGGGGAGACGGACAGGCAGAGGGCTGGATGGGGAGATGGATAGGCAGAGAGCTGGATGGGGAGATGGACAGACAGAGGGGTGGATGGGGAGATGGATAGGCAGAGGGCTGGATGGGGATGGATAGGCAGAGGGCTGGATGGGGAGACGGACAGACAGAGGGGTGGATGGGGAGATGGATAGGCAGAGGGCTGGATGGGGAGATGGACAGACAGAGGGGTGGATGGGGAGATGTATAGGCAGAGGGCTGGATGGGGAGACGGACAGGCAGAGGGCTGGATGGGGAGATGGATAGGCAGAGAGCTGGATGGGGAGATGGACAGACAGAGGGCTGGATGGGGAGATGGATAGGCAGAGGGCTGGATGGGGAGATGGACAGACAGAGGAGTGGATGGGGAGATGGGTAGGCAGAGGGCTGGATGGGAGATGGACAGACAGAGGGGTGGATGGGGAGACGGACAGAGAGAGGGGTGGATGGGGAGATGGATAGGCAGAGGGCTGGATGGGGAGATGGATAGGCAGAGGGCTGGATGGGGAGACGGACAGACAGAGGGGTGGATGGGGAGACGGACAGACAGAGGGGTGGATGGGGAGATGGATAGGCAGAGGGCTGGATGGGGAGATGGATAGAGAGAGGGCTGGATGGGGAGATGGACAGACAGAGGGGTGGATGGGGATGGATAGACAGAGGGGTGAATGGGGAGATGGATAGGCAGAGGGCTGGATGGGGATGGATAGGCAGAGGGCTGGATGGGGAGACGGACAGACAGAGGGGTGGATGGGGAGATGGATAGGCAGAGGGCTGGATGGGGATGGATAGGCAGAGGGCTGGATGGGGAGACGGACAGACAGAGGGGTGGATGGGGAGATGGATAGGCAGAGGGCTGGATGGGGAGATGGACAGACAGAGGGGTGGATGGGGAGATGGATAGGCAGAGGGCTGGATGGGGAGACGGACAGGCAGAGGGCTGGATGGGGAGATGGATAGGCAGAGAGCTGGATGGGGAGATGGACAGACAGAGGGGTGGATGGGGAGATGGATAGGCAGAGGGCTGGATGGGGAGACGGACAGACAGAGGGGTGGATGGGGAGATGGATAGGCAGAGGGCTGGATGGGGAGATGGACAGACAGAGGGCTGGATGGGGAGATGGATAGGCAGAGGGCTGGATGGGTAGACGGACAGACAGAGGGCTGGATGGGGAGATGGATAGGCAGAGGGCTGGATGGGGAGACGGACAGACAGAGGGGTGGATGGGGAGATGGATAGGCAGAGGGCTGGATGGGGAGATGGACAGACAGAGGGCTGGATGGGGAGATGGATAGAGAGAGGGCTGGATGGGGAGATGGACAGACAGAGGGGTGGATGGGGATGGATAGACAGAGGGGTGAATGGGGAGATGGATAGGCAGAGGGCTGGATGGGGATGGATAGGCAGAGGGCTGGATGGGGAGACGGACAGACAGAGGGGTGGATGGGAGATGGATAGGCAGAGGGCTGGATGGGGAGATGGACAGACAGAGGGGTGGATGGGGAGATGGATAGGCAGAGGGCTGGATGGGGAGACGGACAGGCAGAGGGCTGGATGGGGAGATGGATAGGCAGAGAGCTGGATGGGGAGATGGACAGACAGAGGGGTGGATGGGGAGATGGATAGGCAGAGGGCTGGATGGGGATGGATAGGCAGAGGGCTGGATGGGGAGACGGACAGACAGAGGGGTGGATGGGGAGATGGATAGGCAGAGGGCTGGATGGGGAGATGGACAGACAGAGGGCTGGATGGGGAGATGGATAGGCAGAGGGCTGGATGGGGAGATGGACAGACAGAGGGGTGGATGGGGAGATGGATAGGCAGAGGGCTGGATGGGGAGACGGACAGGCAGAGGGCTGGATGGGGAGATGGATAGGCAGAGAGCTGGATGGGGAGATGGACAGACAGAGGGCTGGATGGGGAGATGGATAGACAGAGGGCTGGATGGGTAGACGGACAGACAGAGGGCTGGATGGGGAGATGGATAGGCAGAGGGCTGGATGGGGAGACGGACAGACAGAGGGGTGAATGGGGAGATGGATAGGCAGAGGGCTGGATGGGGAGACGGACAGACAGAGGGCTGGATGGGGAGATGGATAGGCAGAGGGCTGGATGGGGAGATGGACAGACAGAGGGCTGGATGGGGAGATGGATAGGCAGAGGGCTGGATGGGGAGATGGACAGACAGAGGAGTGGATGGGGAGATGGGTAGGCAGAGGGCTGGATGGGGAGATGGACAGACAGAGGGGTGGATGGGGGAGACGGACAGACAGAGGGGTGGATGGGGAGATGGATAGGCAGAGGGCTGGATGGGGAGATGGATAGGCAGAGGGCTGGATGGGGAGACGGACAGACAGAGGGGTGGATGGGGAGACGGACAGACAGAGGGGTGGATGGGGAGATGGATAGGCAGAGGGCTGGATGGGGAGATGGATAGGCAGAGGGCTGGATGGGGAGATGGACAGACAGAGGGCTGGATGGGGAGATGGATAGGCAGAGGGCTGGATGGGGAGATGGACAGACAGAGGAGTGGATGGGGAGATGGGTAGGCAGAGGGCTGGATGGGGAGATGGACAGACAGAGGGGTGGATGGGGAGATGGATAGGCAGAGGGCTGGATGGGGAGATGGACAGACAGAGGGCTGGATGGGGAGATGGACAGA
>NC_134261.1:1629648-1802148 GCF_965152275.1 Natator depressus | reverse complement strand
TGCACACCCCCTGCCCCCCACTGAACTCCTGCCCTCCCCCGCCTTCCCCCCGCTCATCCCCTGCCCCCCTCCACTCCTGCCCTCCCCCTGCCCCCCACTTAACCTCTGCCCTCCCCCCGCCTTCCCCCTGCTCATTTCCTGCCCCTCACCCCACTCCTGCCCTCCCCCTGCCCCCCACTTAACCTCTGCCCTCCTCCACTTTCCCCCAGTCACTCCCTGCCCCCACCCCACCCCTGCCCTCCCCCTGCCCCCCACTTAACCCCTGCCCTCCCCCACCTTTCCCCTGCCTCCCCACTTAACCCCTGCCCTCCCCCACTCCTGCCCTCCCTCCACCTTCCCCCACCCTCCCCCTGCCCCCACTTAACCCCTGCCCTCCCCCTGCCTTCCCCCCTCTCACCCCCTGCCCCCCCACTTAACCCCTGCCCTCCCCCGCCTCCCCCCTCCGTTTCCCCTGGCCTCCCCCCACACTCCTCCCTGCCCTCCCCCACTCACCCCTTTCCCCCCACTCACCCCTGCCCTCTCCCCCACCCCCTGGCCTTCCCCCCCCACAGTTCCCTGCCCTCCCCTGCACTGCTCCCTGGCCTTCCCCCCCACTCACCCCTGCCCTCCCTCCTGCCTTCCCCGCTACTCACTCCTGCCCTCTCCCCTGCCCCTTCCCTCCCCTGCCTTCCCCCCACTCACCCCCTGCCCCCTACTTAACCCCTGCCCTTCCCCACACTCACCCCTTCCCTTTCCCCTCATCCCCTGCCCTTCCCCCTCCCCCTGCCCACCCCTGCCCTCCCCAGCCCCCTTCCCTTCCCCCCATTCACCCTTTCTGCCCCTGCCCTCTCCACTCACCCCCTGCCCTTCTCCCCCAGTCACCCCTTCCCCCCGCCCCGCCCTCTTCTTGCCCTCCCCCTCACTCCCACTAACCCCCTGCCCTTCCCCCTCGCCCCTTCGCCCCCTGCCGTTCCCCCCTTTCAACCACTCCCCCTTCCCCCCACTCTGCCCTGCCCTTCCCTTCCCCCACTCATCCCCCCACACCGTGTGGGGTGGGCAGGTGACAGCCCCCGCTAATCCATTCAGGCACCTGCCACTCCCACCCCCAGGCATATCCCCGCTGCACCGTTATGGGGCGCGGACTGACGGGGAACCCGGGGATCAACTCCCTCCCCCCGCACCACATCCTATTCCCAACGTGCAAATAGCCAGAGCTGGCACAGACCCCCCCCCACTCCCATGGTGCCAGGCACTTCCCATATACACACTGAGACACCCCCCCCAGCTAATCTTCCCATTGTACAGGTGGGGAAACTGAGTCACGGTGGGTGGCTGGGGTGTGGGGGGAATGGGAAGTGGGGAAGGCATTGGAGGGGGGGGAAGTTGCTCAGCTCGCGGGGGGGCAGTGGGGGTGGGTGAGGGGAGGGGGGGTTCTGCTCAGACAGGCGGGGGGGGGGCAGCGGGGTTGAGCGCCCCTCCCCCCAGCCGGAACCTGCCCTGCCCTGGTTTTACCGCCCCTAATGACTCTCCTTCCGTCCCCATGGCCCCGGGGTGATGTCATGAAACTTCCCCTCCCCCCCAGGCCTGTCCCCTCCCCTTCCCCGCCCAGGGCATAAAAACAGGTGAACAATTTACCTGGCCAGGTAGAGGGCAGAGGATTGTAGCCGTCTGGACGCGGCGCGCTTTCTCCAGGGACCATTCCCCACCCCCACACACACACACACTTCTTTTGTTTGGGTCGCCTGCCCCTCCCCGGATCCACCCGTGTTTTTGGGGGGTTGCGCTCCCCGGATCCACCCGTGTTTTTTGGGGGTCGTGCTCCCCGGATCCACGCGCGTTTTTTCTTTGACCCCCCCCCACATCTGCTGCTTTTTTTGAGGGGGGGCTTTGTTTGGGTCGCGCGCCCCCTTCCCCGGATCCACGCGTGGTTTTTCCCCCCCCCTTTATTTTCCTCTCTCCTGGGTGGCTCGCCATGGCCAACTCCGGGCTGCAGCTGCTGGGCTTCGTGCTGGCCCTGCTGGGCTGGGTGGCCCTGATCGCGGCCACCATCCTGCCTCAGTGGCGCATGTCCTCCTACGCCGGGGACAGCATCATCACGGCCGTGGCGGTCTACCAGGGGCTGTGGATGTCCTGCGCCTGGCAGAGCACGGGGCAGATCCAGTGCAAGGCCTACGACTCCATCCTCAACCTCAGCTGTGAGTCCGGGGGGGGGACCCCGCTGCAATGGGAGGGGAGACGCTCTCGTGACTTCTGAGCCCCCTCTCTGCCCCCCCCACTCCCGTTCGTGGGGAGCTGTCCCCCCCGTTTCCCAGCGCTTTCCTCGCTTCACCCCCCGCCAACCCACAAAGTCAATATTTGCCCAACTTTAGCTGATAAACCCAGCGCGCCTTTATAAACAGTCGCTGGTTTCCCCCCCCCCCCACGCACACCCTTCACCCCCCCTCCCCGCGCGCCCCCTCTGCTCTCCCAGCTTTGGGCCCCCCCACGCACACTCTTACTCCCCCTCCCCGAGCCGCCTGCTCCAGTTCTGGGGCCCCCTTCTCCCCTCCCCGCGCCCCCCCTCTGCTCTCCCGGCTCTGGGGGGACCCCCCTCCCCGCGCCTCCCCTCTGTTATCCCAGCTTTGGGCCACCCCACGCACACCCTTTCTGCCCCCCGACGCAGCACTCCCCCTCCCCGAGTCGCCCGCTCCAGTTCTGGGGCCCCCCCTTCCCCGCCCCACACGCTCCCCCTGTGCTCTCCCGGCTCAGGGACACCCCCCGCCCTTTCCTTCCTTCCCCCACACGCGCCCCCTGTGCTCTCCCGGCTGGGGGCCGCCCCCCGCACACCCTTTCTGCCCCCCCTCCCCGAGCGCCCCCCCCACTCCAGTTGTGGGATCCCGCCTTTCCTGCCCCACGCGCGCCCCTTCTGCTCCCCACTCCTCCCCCGGCCCCGGCGCGCTCCTTTTGATCCGCCTCCAGCCTGTACAATCCCCCCCCCCCGGAGCAAACCCCCAGGTATTTCCCTGGCAGGTTGGGGGTTAAATTCACCCCAATATTCCCTCCCCCCGTGAGATGTTAAAGCCCCGTTAAATTGGGGGTGGACGGAGAACCCCCCATCTAGTGGGATTGCAAAGCCTCTTTAAATTGGGGGGGTCGTTTATAGCTCTTTTTAAAGACCCCTCCCCCTGCCATTGATGAGGTGTGAATTAAAGGGGACCCCCCCTTCCCCCTCCCCAGCTCTCCTGGGTTTGTAGATCTCCCCCCCCCCCCACCCCGCCCCTGCACCCTTCTCTCTTCCTTTCCTTCCACTGGTTCATTCCCGTCTTCTTCTTTCTCTGTCTTCCTCCCCCCCCCCCCCCGAACCGGTTGGATCACCCCTGGGGCCTCGCCCTGCTGCTGAGACCCAGGACAAAGGGCGACATGAATGGCCCCCCCTCCTCCCCCCCCACACACACTCACTCACTCACTCACTCACACAGGTGGACTCTGGCTGCACCTGCAGGCTGGCGGGGGGGGGGGGGGGGGCTCGTCCGCGGCTTGAATTTCCAGGGATCAAAGTCCCACCCCACAGGGAAAACAGCCCCCCCAGAGAGCGCGGGGAGGGGCTGATCTGGGGTCCAGGAGGTCTTGGGGCGGGGGGGACACTCCTCCTCTTACACATTTACCTTTCTTCCTCCCGTTTCCCCCCCCCACCCCCGCAACTTGAAAAGAAACAGAAACCCCCCCCGGCCCCCCCAAAACCAGCAACAAGGAGGTTTTTCAGACCCTCCGGAGAGCACAGATCGTGGCTGCGGGCGAACAACACAAAGAGGAAGTGAGGGCCAGTGGTTGGAGGCTGGCACTGTGGCAGGACTCCTGGGTTCTTTCCCGGGCTGTGGGAGGGGAGCGGGGACTGGGGGTTTAGAGCAGGGGGGGCCTGGGAGCCAGGACGCCTGGGTTCTCTCCCCGAGCTCTGGGAGGGGAGCAGGGTCTGGTGGGTTACAGCAGGGGGGGCTGGGAGCCAGGATTCCTGGGTTCTCTTCCCGGCTCCGGGAGGGGAGCGCGGGCTGGTGGGTCAGAGCAGGGGGGGCTGGGAGCCAGGACTCCTGGGTTCTATCGCTCCGGGCAGGGAGTTTATAAACAGTTCAGGGGAACAATCCAGCCACTTTAATCTTATCGGGCTGCGTTATTTGGGAAAATAAACTCCCTTCATCCAGCCCACGATAGGAGACCTAATCGCAACCACAGGGGTCACAGGGGCCGTGGCCCCGCAGGGTGGCAGCCCAGGGCTCCCTACCAGGCCTGGTCTGCCCTTCATCCTCAGGTCCTGCTCCTCCTCCTCCTTGGGGAACCTTGTTCAATGTTTGAGTGCAGAATAGGACCCAAAAGTGGGAACCAGGACTCCTGGGTTCTCTCCCGGGCTCTGGGAGGGGAGTGGGGGCTAGTGGGTCAGAGCAGGGGGGGCTGGGAGCCAGGACTCCTGGGTTCTCTCCCCTGCTCTGGGAGGGGAGTGGGGGCTGGTGGGTTAGAGCGTGGGGGGGGGGGGCTGGGAGCCAGGACTCCTGGGTTCTCTCCCTGGCTCTGGGAGGGCAGTGAGGGCTGGTGGTTAGAGCCTGCGGGCACCGTGAGGGGAAAGGTTATCTAATGCTGTGTGAAGGGCTCTATGGGATTGCAGGGGGCAGGGCTGTGTCTTGGGGGGCAGAGGATGGTGATGTGGGGGGCTGACATGGGAACTTAGCGGCCTCAGTCAGGGCAGTAATGGCTGGAAGGTAAAACACCACACCCAGGTTATCTCAATCTGCTCCTGGACTGGAGGAACTGGATGGGGCCTGGAGAGCCTGAGGGTGTTTATTGAAACTCAGGGTCACTCCCCTCCCAGAGCTGGGGAGAGAACCCAGGAGTCCTGGCTCCCAGCCCCCCGGTTCTAACCACCAACCCCCACTCCCCTCCCAGAGCCGGGGGGAGAACCCAGGAGTCCTGGCTCCCAGCCCCCACTCCCCTCCCAGGGATTTTTCTGTCTGTGGCAGTTTCACTGAAACTGCCTGGCTCTGGTGGATCCACCTGTCTCCGGCGAGTGGGGCGAGCGCTGAGGGTGGGGCTGGCCGGGGACAGGGAATTGAGAGCCAACTGGTTGAGTCACCCTTGGGTGGGTGGGGGGGGGCGGGGGAGGGAGAAAACTCAGTGGCTGGCGGGAAGCAGGAGCTGGGGTGTTTGTTTTTAAATTTATGCAGCGTGGGGGCAAAGTCTCCTACTCGGCCTCCCCCCGCCCCCAGGTGACCGGACACATGGCAAATGGAGGATTTCACCTTGCCCCTGCTTTGTAGCCGTGGAAACTGAGGCAGTGAGAGGGTGGGACATAGCCGGGGAGAGGACCCCCCCTGCTCTAACCCCACCAGCCTCCACTCCCCTCCCAGAGCCCAGGAGAGAACCCAGGAGTCCTGGTTCCCAGGCCCCCCTGCTCTAATCCACCAGCCCCCACTCCCCTCCCAAAGCCCAGGAGAGAACCCAGGAGTCCTGGCTCCCAGCCCCCCCCCGATCTAACCCACCAGCCCCCACTCCCCTCCCAAAGCCCGGGAGAGAACCCAGGAGTCCTGGTTCCCTGCCCCCACCCTGCTTTGATCCTAGATTTCCCTCCCCAAGGCAAATTTCAAGGAGCTGGAAGGAGATGCGCTTTACCAAGCTTGTAATTAACCCAGAGCATCTATAGCTTTAGGCTAGTCCTGGGACAGATGGTTGATGAAGTACTCTAGATTTATATGGAGAGTGGGGTGTAGTGGTTAGAGCAGGGGGGCCTTTGTGTGAGAAGGAGGAAATACCACTTCCTTATTGACTTTCTCCACCCCCGTCACGATTTTATAGACTTGTGTCCTACCCGTCCCCCTTCGCCGTCTCTTTCCCAAGCTGAAAAGTCCCGCTCTTATTCATCTCTCCTTGTCCGGCAGCCCTTCCAGATCCCGAATCCTTTTTTGCTGCCCTTTCCTGCACCTTTTCCAATCCCGACAGATCTTTTCTTGAGACGGGGCGGCCGTATTCAGGCCGTGGGCGTCCTATGGGTTTAGCTCGTGGCAACATGGTTTTTCCCGTCGACTTCTCTACCCCTTGCGTGACGGTTCCAAAACCGTCTTGACGGCCGCTGCCCACTGAGGGGCTGTTCCCAGAGAACTAGCCATGCTGACTCCAAGATCCCTCGCTGGAGCGGGATCGGCTACCGTCGACCCCCCCGCCATGGTTTTATGGGCATATTTGGGATTACGTTGGCCCACGTGCGTTGCTTTGCACGGATTGGCAGTGGATTTCCTCTGCCGTTGGGTTGCCCGGTGGCGTGAGATCCCTTTGCCCAGCTTGGGGGGGTGGAAGTAGCCGGAATAATTTTGTCTCCGTGAACTTTGCCACCCCACGGGGCACCCCGCTGAGAAGGACGTTGGCCAGCGCTCGTCCCATTGCAGAGCCCCCGGGAACCCCACTGTGAAAACTGACCCTTTCTTCTGTCTTTTAACTTGTTACTGATGCCTGGGTCCCCTCCCTGGCTCTGGGAGGGGAGTGGGGTCTAATGGTTAGAGCAGGGGGGCTGGGAGCCAGGACTCCTGGGTTCTCTCCCTGGCTCTGGGAGGGGAGTGGGGGCTGGTGGGTTAGAGCAGGGGAGGCTGGGAGCCAGGACTCCTGGGTTCTCTCCCCGGCTCTGGGAGGAGAGTGGGGGCTGGTGGGTTAGAGCAGGGGAGGCTGGGAGCCAGGACTCCTGGGTTCTCTCCCTGGCTCTGGGAGGGGAGTGCGGGCTGGTGGGTTAAAGCAGGGGGGGCTGGGAGCCAGGACTCCTGGGTTCTACTCAGCGTTGCCTCACGCAGTTTCTCTCTCCCCACTCCAGCTGCTCTCCAGGCCACGCGGGCGCTCATGGTGGTCTCCATTGTGTTGGGGGTCGTCGGCATTGGGGTCGCCTCCATGGGCATGAAGTGCACCCGCTGCGGGGGGGACAACAAGGTGCAGAAGGCGCGCATCGCCATGACCGGGGGGCTCATCTTCGTGGTGGGAGGTGAGTCGAGGAAGGGGCCGGCGTGTGGGTAGCCACTGGGTTCCCAGGCCTGGAGTGGGTGGGAGCCCCGGTTCTAGGCCCCCTCCATGATGGGGGCTACTGGCTGAGGCCTGGGCAATTCATCTCATGCATGAAATTAGCAGGGAGCTGGCGCCCCCTAGAGGGGACAGGCCCCGTGTCCCACTTCCACGTTCGAAATGCCACCCGGCTCCGTCTTTCTGAGCCCGTGTTTCTCTCCTCCCCAGGTTTAGCGGCGCTGATCGCCTGTTCCTGGTACGGAAACCAGATCGTGCGAGATTTCTACGACGTCATGGTACCTGTGAACACCAAGTGAGTTGCGGGCTTCTCCCATGTGTGACCCAAGGGGGGCGCTGTGGGGCAGGAAGCTGGGCAAGGGGCTCGGCAGAGGGTGCTCTCCCTTGGCAGGCAGGGCTGGCCCCAGGGCGGCGCTCGGGGGCGCTGTGGGGCAGGGAGCGGGGCGGGGGCTCAGCAAGGGGTGCTCTCCCCTGGCAGGCAGGGCTGCCCTCAGTGGATTGTTTGCCTGGAATTACCCCCAAAATCATAAGCATCAAAGACCCCCCCACCCTTCCCCTGCTTCCTGGTGTGGACCCCGGTGTCCGGGGAAAGTCTCCGGGGAGGGAATATGGAATTCCCAGGTTCAGTCCCCCTGCAGTTTTCCTGGATATTTAGGGATTTTCCTTGGCCTCTGGTCCCAGACTCCTCTGTGGTTTCGCTGTGTGATTGTTAAATAGGCCCCCCCCCCCAGAGGTGGCTGCATCTCCACGCTGGACGAGGGATCCCCATATAACAGCCGCCCCACCCCAGAAGTGGCTGCCTCTTAAGGTTTCCTGACTGGAGGTGCATGAGGCGGGGCTAAGTGGAAAGGGGCGGGGCTGTACAGAACAGGGTGGGGCTATGGGGCAAAGGGGTGGGCCCACATCTGATCAGTCTCTCCCCCCCCCCCCCCCTTCCAGGTATGAATTTGGATCGGCGATCTTTATCGGCTGGGCTGGGTCAGCCCTGGTCTTGCTCGGGGGGGGTCTCCTCTCCTGTTCCTGCCCTGGGAAATCGGGGTACAAGAAGTCGTACCCCAGGAGCAAAGCCGTTTCTCAGCCCCCCACCAACAGGGAATACGTCTAGCGCCCTGATTTGATGCCAGCTGTTTGGCCCGTACCCCTTTCTGCTGTCGACGACCCGGAGCCTGCCAAGGGGTTAACTCCTTGCATTTTGTGTGTGTGGAGGGGTTACCCCTGACTTAGGAATATCGGGGTGCTCCCGAACTCTACACAGATGTTTTTAAAGGCGTTCGTGCCCATTGAGATTGGTTTTTACCTTCCCACATTTTTGGGGGTGCAGTGTACTTGGGGAAGGGTTAACTGAATAAGGGGGGTGCCCCTAAATTCTGTCCAGTGTAGCTTATTTGGGGGGGAGGGGGTGGGGTTTTCATTTTCTAGATGGGGAGGGGTTTTTAAGACCACCCCAAAACAGGACATACCAGTAAAAAGCATTTCTTATGGGGTGTGTATATTCTGCCATACGTTGGAGACACTAGCATGGAGAGTCTCTCTTTTTAGCTGGGGTTCACCCCAATATAACTGACCCGACCTGTCTCTGAAGGGGGAGATCCCCACCCCAAAATCTTACGATCTGTTGTTAAAATGGCCCCCCCCTTTAAGAATCTCTCCGCATAATTGCTATGGTGGAATTGTATTTTATTTTTATTTTGTTTGCAAGGTGGGGGAGGCCCTGCAGGGGAATTTAATGGCAGGGGGGGGGAGCGGGGGAGAATGGCTTTATTTAAAAGCGCTCCCGCTCGTTAGGGGTTTTTAACGAATGATCTGTGCGTGGCTGGGATTCATGTGGTCTTTGTCCTTTTTTGTACAGAAATTAAAACCTGTGTGTTTTGGAAAAGTGTCTGTGTGGGGTGAGATCTGTCTTTAGGGGTGCCCTCTAGGGGTGGGGTAGGTTCCCCGAAGAGGGAGACCAGTGTGTCCGCACTGCCCCCTGCAGGAAAGGTGCTGTCCGCATCTCGGCGCCAGACGGGTTCCCTGTTTAACCAGCCGCCCTTCCCCAGAGGTGGCCGCATCTCAGCACTGGGGCCGTTGCCCTCCCTTGTGCCCCCTCATCCTCTCTCTCTAATTTAGGGGGGTCCCTCATACTCTCCCAGATTCCTCCCTCCCCCCCGCCAAGGCTGTCTTCCTCCAGTTGCCATGTGCCCCGTTTTCCCCTCCCCAGGCTGGGTTTAGGGCCAGATGACCACTTGGGGGGCTGGCTTTGGGGGCACCAGGCTGGGGAGGGGGGGCTGTTTGGACTGTCAACAAATTCATTGTCTTATGGGCCAGGGATAAATCACGCAGGCAGCGAAGTGGAGAAATGGCCGGCAAATGCAGTCAAAAATAAAGTATTTAAAAGTTTAACAAGGGGCGGGGCTTCGGGCAAGAGCGGTCCTGTTCCTGCCCCCCCCGGGGTCCCCCAATCTCCCCCCGTGCCAGCACTGGGCCGTGCATGTACATTTCATGCCGGTGGGAATTTCTAGGGATGGAACAAAACTGAGCCTGTCTCAAGCTGGGGGGTGGCGGGCCGAGGGGCAGCTATTTTCAGGGGTGACCCCCCCCACAAGCTTAAAAACCGCTCCCCGGTCTTTCTTCTGACGTGCAAGGCCGCAGAGCTGGGCAGCTGAGTTACTCGGTGTTTGGCTAGAGATGAAAGAACCAGTCACGGGTGGACATGGATGCCCCTTGGCAGATCTGCTTGGCCCCCCAAGAATGTGACACCCGAAAAGGAAGGGGGCAGGGAGAGCCTGAAAGAGAGGCTCTCCAGGGACACGGGGTGGGGGGGAATGGCAGGACCCCCAAAGAACATGAGTTTTTGTGGGGACCCCTGTCAGGCCAGGTGCTCTGTGGGTCCCCACCTTCATGGAGATGCAGACCCCCCAACCACACTGGGAGGCCACAGAGTGCCAGGTACTGGACAGCCCCTCCCTGCCAAAAGGACCCCCATGATGCAGACTAGACATCCCCCCCGACTGAGATCAGGTCCCCACCATCACACCTGGTGGTGCACAGACACACAGTCAGACAGTGCCTTCAGGTGTCTGTAGAGACAAGGAGTCCTGGCTCCCAGCCCCCCTGCTCTAACCCACCAGACTCCCCTCCCCTCCCAGAGCTGGGGACAGAACCCAGGAGTCCTGGCTCCAAGCCCCACCTGCTTTAATCCACCAGATCCCCCCTTTGATTTGGGATAGAACCCAGGAGTCCTGACTCCCAGCCCCCACTCCCCTCCCAGAGCTGGGGAGAGAACGCATGAGTCCTGGCTCCCAGACCTGCCCTTCTCTAAACCCACCAGACCCCCCCTTCAAGTTGGGATTGAACCCAGAAGTCCTGGCTCCCGGCCCCCACCCTGTGGGTTTAGCCCATAACTCCCAAGCACTCATCTGTGTCTCCAGCTGCCCTGCATTGCCCCTTACAGCTTCCTGCCTGTGATTGGCCCTGGGTTCAATCCGCCCTCAGGTGTGAATTACCTGAGCCAGGTGGGAATGGCACCAGAGTAAAAGAGGATCTGGAGCATGGGCCCCTCTTGATTGCTGCAGAGAGACAAGATGGGGGCTGGCCCCTGGCTGCTGCTGGCCTGGGTGATGTTTGAGTTGCCCTGTCCCTCTGCCTGGCCTTTGCCAGGAGTGACGACAGCTCCCACCCAGGCTCCTGTCCCCTCCCTTCCCTGGGTCCCCCCCAGGGTCCTCCTGCCACCACTGAGAGTCCGACCTCAAGCCGCCTGGCTGGAGGTCCCGCTGTGTCCCTATGGTGCGGCCGTTCTCTTCGTGGTGGGTCTGGCTCAACGCGGGGCCGGTCCGAAGGTAAGTTTGGCTTCCCTGAGCCCCCACCGGGGTCCTATGGGTCCTGGAACAAGTTCTCAAGAACTTCCAGGCTCTCCTGGTAGTGCACCAGCATAATCTTCTGGTCCCTCTGAGTCTCGCAGTCCCTAGGTCCCTGTTGAAGAACATAAGAATGGCCATAATGGGTCAGACCATCCAGCCCAGTGTCCTGTCTGCCAATGGTGGCCAATGCCAGGTGCCCCAGAGGGAATGAACAGAACAGGGAATCACCCAAGTGATCCATCCCCTGTCACCCATTCCCAGCTTCTGGCAAACAGGGGCTAGGGACACCATCCCTGCCCATCCTGGCTAATAGCCATTGATGGACCTATCCGCCATGAACTTGTCTAGCTCTTTTTTGAGCCCTGTTCTAGTCTTGGCCTTCGCAACATCCTCTGGCGAGGAGTTCCCCTGGTTGACGGTGCGTGGGGTGAAGAAATACTACCTCTTGTTTGTTTTGAACCTGCTGCCTATTCATTTCATTGAGTGCCTCCTAGCTCTTGTGTTAGGAGAAGGAGTGAACAACGGTTCCTTGTTGACTTTCTCCACCCCGGTCAAGATTTTATAGACCTCAGTCGTATCCCCTCTTAACCGTCTCTTTTTCCAAGCTGAAAAAGATCTCAGAAGCTTCTGGTCACCAAGCCACGTCCCACGTTGGTGAAGCTTTGTAAGCTTTTGGTGTGTCCTTGATTTATCAATTCTGCTGACTTCTTCACCCCCCATGATCCCGGCCTGATGGTCAGGAAGTGCCGGTCACTGAGCTATCTCCCCACAGCGCTGGCAGGAACCTGGGAATTTCCAAGGGGCATTCTAATTTTTTTTCCCCTCTTCATTTTGCTTGGGAGCAGAACGTGGAAACTTTAGCATTTCCCCGTCAAATGAAAATCGATTGAGCGTTGAATCGCCTTGTTTGAACTTTGCTTTATTTCGGCTCTTCTATTTTGGGTTGGCAGAATACGATTTTTAGGTTTTGATGGTTTTAGCATCGAATCGTAGGACTGGAAGGGACCTCGAGGGGTCGTCTAGAATCACAGAATCATAGAATATCAGGGTTGGAAGGGACCTCAGGAGGTATCTAGTCCAACCCCCTGCTCAAAGCAGGACCAATCCCCAACTAAATCATCCCAGCCAGGGTTTTGTCAAGCCGGGCCTTAAAAATATCTAAGGAAGGAGATTCCACCACCTCCCTAGGGAACCCATTCCAGTGCTTCCCCATCCTCCTCATGAAATAGTGTTTCCGAATATCCAACCTAGATCTCCCCCACTGCAACTTGAGACCATTACTCCTTGTCCTGTCATCTTCTACCACTGAGAATAGTCTAGAACCATCCTCTTTGGAACCACCTCTCAGGTAGTTGAAAGCAGTCTAGTCCGGTCCCCCGCCCTCATGGCAGGACAGAGTATTATCTAGACCAGGGGTGGGCAAACTTTTTGGCCTGAAGGCCACATCTGGGAATAGAAATTGTATGGCGGGCCATGAATGCTCACACAATTGGGGTTGGGGTGAGGGCTCTGGTTGGGGGTGTGGGCTCTGGGGATGAGGGGTTTGGGGTGTAGGAGGGTGCTCTGGGCTGGGACTGAGGGGTTTAGAGGGCAAGAGGGGGATCAGGGCTGGGGCAGGGGGTTGGGGCATGGGGGAGGCTTTGGGTGCAGGCTCCAGGTGGCACTTACCTCAAGCAGCTCCCAGAAGCAGCCGGCATGTCCCTTCTCTGGCTCCTACGCGGAGCCGCGGCCAGGCGGCTCTGTGCACTGCCCTGTCCACAGGTGCTGCCCCACAGCTCCCATTGGCTGCAGTTCCCAGCCAATGGGAGCTGTGGGGGCGGTGCTTGGGTTGGGGGCCATGTGCAGAGCGGAGCCCCCTGGCTGTCCCTACGTATAGGAGCCGGAGGAGGGCCATGATGCTGATTCTGGGAGCCACGTGGAGCGGGGCAAGCCCCAGATCCCACTCCCCAGCGGGAGCTCGAGGGATGGATTGAAAGGGCTGGTGGGCCAGATCCAGCAGTTTGCCCACCCCTGATCTAGACCATCCCTGAAAGGGGTTTGTCTAACCTGCTCTTAAAAATCTCCAGTGATGGAGATCCCACAACCTCCCTGGGCAATTTATTCCAGTGCTTAACCACCCTGACAGTCAGGAAGTTTTTCCTAATGTCCAACCTAAATCGTCCTTGCTGCAATTTAAGCCCATTGCTTCTTGTCCTATCCTCAGATGTTAAGGAGAACAATGGCCTCCCTCCTCCTTGTAACCACCTTCTACGGACTTGAAAACGTAATACGGCTTTGAAACTTTACTACGCAGACGCAAAATGCTGCTTTTAACCATCTTCACTTACACGGAACAAGCACAGAAAAAGCTTCCTTACCTTGCCAAGTCTTTTTAAAAATACTTTCCCTTTATTTTTTAGTAGTTTACGGTTCACACAGCACTGTACTGTATTTGCTTTTCTTTTTTTTATTTTTGGTCTCTGTTGCTGCCTGATTGCCTACTTCCCGTTCCTGACAAGGTGCGCGGCTGACTGATCTGTTCATAACTCTGTTGTTCGTAACTTCTGTGCTTTGTCTACTGGCAAATTTCGACTGTCATGGATGGAAATCTTTTTTCATTGCCGTGGGTGTGTACGGCGGAATTGACGTTTATTGTTTACTGATTAAAATCTACAGCCGACATATATAAATATTCAAATTAATTTTACTGTCTAAAGACTGGAGATAGTCTACTAAATAAATATTAAAGATAATGAAGCCTAAACAAAATGAGTCTAAATGATTCATTGCCATTGTTTGTTTTCCCATGAAATGTTTTGAGTCTGACAAAGCGGCATTATTGGATTGTTCTACCCCTGTGTTGCTGCCCTGCCTCCCACTTCGGTGTAGCTGGGGGCCCCCTTCTCTTCTAGAGAGGTATTGGTGTCAGAAGTGGGATCCCAGCATTTTCTGGATGTCTGCGCTGGTGTGGCAGGGCAGGTGTCTTGGGTTTTTTTTGTTTTTTGTTTTCCCCTCTCCAAAGCAGTGGGTCAGGAAGTTAACACCCCACAGAGACTCGTGGGGCAGGTCTTTCCATCGCTTCCCACGTGCCGTCTGAACACTTGGTTCACGCTTTATGCAGACTTGGGTAGGGTTGCTGAGTCTGTTACACTCAGGGCAGCTCCTTCCCCACATTTCCCCCCACCCCCGCATGACCTAGATACGTGCCTAACGTTTCTTTTAAATGCCATCTGAGATGGGGTTACCATCATGTACCTCCATGAGCTGGGGACCTTAATCCAGCCCAGGCTAAATAGCCAATCTCAGTAGCTTCTTGGAGAGCTGGGGCAGGGAACAACGCTGGATAAATTCCAATGCTGATTCCTTCCAGGGGACGCCGGACTCCTTGGTGTATAGCACCACCCTCTCTTACAGCCACCTACCTGCCATCAGAACCAGCCCAGGTGTGGTCCATATTGAGTGTTGCTACCCCAGGTGAGTCTATAAAGGGGATCCCCATCCTAGAACTTGTTCTCCCATTGGGGGATCCCTGCATGATGTGACAGCAGCCAATTGGTGGCAGATGGTGATGGTGGGAGGGACCTGCAGGCCAGCTTCCCATTGGAGGACAAATCAGTGATCCTCAAAGGTATTTTAGATGCCTAACTCCCATTGATTTCAATAGATGTTTTGGTGTCCTCTGATAAAGTTTGTGGGTGATGCGGTGCAAATGGCGGGGAAGTGGTAAATAATGGCACAGGATGGGACACGGCTCGGACAGCTTTTTTGCTAGGGCTAAATGTACATGTAGACATCTAGGATCCAAGAAGGCCCTTTCTCTCCCAGAGAGGTATTGGTGGCCGAAGTGGGATCCCAGCATTTTCTGGGTGTCTGTGCTGGTGTGGCAGGGCAGGCCAAGCTTACCACATGGGGGATGCTATCCTGGGAAGCTGGGGCTCTGAAAAATATTTTGTGTGTCAAGGCGGGAGATCAGATAAATGTGAGCCTGTTGATCTGAGAAAGGGAGAGGCTGGGGTCAAACGATGCTGGGGATGGATCAACAGAGGGGCCTGGAGAAGGTGCAGAGCAGTTATTTGAACTCTAGGTTCAGCCCTGGTGCGACCGCTGCTGGGGTCCACAACTCAAGGAAGACGGTGATAAACTGGAGAGGGGCCAGAGAAGAGTCACGAGAAGGATTAGAAAACTTGACAGTGAGAGACTCGAGGAGCTCAATCGAGTTACCGTCACAAAGAGCCGGTCTCGGCAGGGACTTGATCACGTCTCTAAGTACCGGCATGGGCGTTGGGTATACTAGGCAGGGGAAGGTTGTGCCTTCCCAAACAGCCTGGTTTGGCCCCCCTCATGCTCCACCCCCAGGCCCAATCCTGCCTCCTGTTCCCTTCTGTGGCCGAGAGGCTCAGGCTGGGGGCTGCGGTGTGCACAAGACCCCTCGGGCTGGGGCCACGCCATGCCACCCATCCTCCCAGCGCTGGGACATGCTGCCCGCCCAGCGCTCCGGCCATGCCAACGGCTGGAAGCGAGACTAACAAGGTGCAAAATTTCAACCATGAGCGTAATTAACCAGTGAGCCGATTTACCCAGGGTTGGGGTGGATTCTCCATCCCTGACCCTTTCTCAGTCAAGATGGGATGTTTTTCTAAAAGGAATTATTTCAGGGCGGTTCTCTGGCCGGGGTCAGACTAAAGCAGTGGCATTCAGCCTTCCCAGATGACTGCACCCCTCAAGAGCCACTGGATCAGATGGTCAGAGTAAGGGAGAGCCAGAACAGGGGGGCCAGGGGAGCATGGGCCCCATCGCATTCAAAAGTGGGAGGGCTTAAGCCCCACCACTTTTTACGGGCCGTAATGGCGAGTGATGAGTGGGGGAAGGGGTGGGGCCTCTGAGAGGAAGGGGCAGGGCCACAGTTCAGTCGCCGGTGGGGGGCCCCCGCAACTTTTAGGGAGTTTACACTGTTTCTGAGTCCCTTCTGGACTGGGAATCTCTGACTCTATAAATACTTTGGTCTTGTCCTTCCTTCTCCGTATCGCAAGGAGAGTAGGGAGGGGATTTTAACTGGCATCGGTGCGCCGGGTACTAGAATACCGTGTCCTCCTCCGGTGCTCCAAGGAGCTCGATTTAGATCGCTTCCTGCATGTGAGCGAGTGTTCAGTCTAGGGAGAAATGCAACGTTGTGGCTTCTGGCGGCTCATCTTTCGCAGCGGGCACGAAAGGCCTCCCGAAGCTCATGGCAAAAGCCCGAATGAGAACCAGGGTGGTTGTGAAACCCAGATGCATTCAAGTTCGGAAGGAGGCGGCTTTAGCCCCACTCCCAAGGGAAGCGGTGGGTTTTCTAGTCCATGATGGCTTCAGACCAAGTCCTGGATGCCCTTTGTAGAAAACGCCCTTGTTCAACATCCTTTTGTTTTCGGCTCAATATGGGGGTGAGATTTTAACCGCCTGTGATATACAGGAAGGCATGAGAAATACTTCCTTTTGTTTGTTTTTAAACCTGCTGCCTGTTAATTTCCTTGCCTGACCCCTCGTTCTTCGTGAAGTGGTAAATAATCCCTCCTTATTCCCGTTCTTCAAGCCGTTCGTGATTTTATAGACCTCTCTCCTATCCTCCCTCAGGCGTCTCTTTCCCCATCTGAACAGTCCCGGTCTTTTTAATCTCTCCTAATGTAGACCCATCCTGTTGTTAGCAAATGCATAGGTGTGATTGTCTTCCAACATGCATTGCTTTGCATTTATCAACATTGAATTTCCTCTGCCATTTTGTTGCCCGGTCACCCAGTTTTGTGAGATCCCTTTGTGGCTCATTACAGTCTGCTTCGGACATAACTATCTTGAGTCTTTTTGTGTTGTCTGAAATCCACAAAAACTTGTCTACGGAGGCTGGGCACGTGGGACTGCAACAGAAGTGGATTCAAACAGCGTGGCGTGCAGAAGTCTTGGCTCAAACGTTGGGGCAACTCTGCCCTAAGAGCTGATTGTAATTACAGAGATCAAGGCAGAAACCAAATGCTCTTGCTGTCTTCAACAGCTTTCCCCCCACAAACAGTGTGTGTTGCGCGCACACACACATACACACAAAAAAGCAACATTGTTGTATTTCTTCCCGAGACAGAACACTTGCTCGCACGTTGGGAAAAAGAACATGCCAGGCTGTTTGACAGCACCACCTGGTGGCACCTGCTGCCATAACACTAATGGACTTTGGGAATTCAATCTATTTAGCTAGTCGAAAAGCAGGACAAGAGGTAACGGGATTGCTGGCTAGAATTGCCTTCTGCTTGGAGAGGAGAAATGAGATAGCAGGAGGGCTTCTTCGTCTGGCCGGCAAAGGCAAGGTGAGATGGAGTGGAAGCTGGAGAAGTTCAGACCTGAAACGAGGCCTTGATCAGCGTCCCCAGTTCTTTAAACGGAGATCACGTGTCTCTCTTTCTGTGGGAGCTCCGGATGCCCTTTGGTCAATTGGAACCTGAAATCCAGGGCACTTAGAAGTGCAATATGTGATCGCAGGTAACCTGACCTCCCTGGAGAACACATGCCAGAGAGCATCCCTGAATTAATTCCTTTTAGAAAAACACCCACACTTGAGCTAAAATCTGCCAGTGATGGAGAACTGGCCCAGGAACCCTTGGTAAGTTGTCCGAAGGCTGAATTCGCCTTACTGATTAAAAATTTACACCTTATTTCCTGTCTGAATTTGGCAAGCCGTTGGGTTACGCGCCCATTTTCTGTTTGATCTCTGCTTGGCATGGCATAAACCTCTCTCCAGCTTTATTTGTGTATTCAGTGCCGGGTGTCCCCTGAGAGGCCAGGAGCGTGGTAATAGCTGTGAAAGGGACACGTGATGCCTCTGGGGAATCTTGGGTTTCTTTCCTGAGCGTTTCGGGCCTGGCAGAGTGCTGAGGAGTTCGAGAAGCTGGATAGGCTGGTGTGGAGCTGACATGCAATTTAAGTTCCGGCCGAGCTCGGTCGTGAGCCATGGGGGGCGGTGGGGGGGTCTCGAACTTGGGTCTGCAAGGGTGACCGGCCCTAGTGCGAGACTTCACCCCACAGTCTGATTGGCAGAGTCCCAGAGCAGCTGATTAGGAGCTGGACCAGGAAGCCACCTGCTTGATTTTTCCTGGCATCCTGACCAGGCATCTCCCGTGTGGTTCCAGGCCTCCGGTGCGTCCCCTGCCTCTGTCCCCACAAAATCCTGACTGGTTCCCGACTCCTGGTTCTGATGTCCAGTGTGTCCCCTGCCTCCATCCCCCTGGTAGGCCCCCAACTCTTGACTCCTGCCTCGTGGTGGCGGACTCCCGCTCCGACGGCTCGGTTGGGCTGCCCACGACCCAGCCCTGCTGCTCTCCCCTGATGAGGCCGAGGGGTAACGCAGTGGCTTACAGTTCCGGGGACCCTGAGCCGGGGTCAGAGCCAAGCTTAGCCCTTCCCCAGAGATGGCATGAGTAGCTGGACGTGATGCCTAGGAGGGGACTGTAGCTCATCTTTCTCCTCTTTCTAACAGCCCGCCTCCAGTAAAAGTCTCTCAAGCCGTCGGCAAATGCTGCGAGGACAAGAACTGTGGGGCGTTCAGAGGTCGATCCGGGAGACTCCAACGCAAAAGGCATCTTCCTTCACAGCCAGGTAAGTCCCAAAGTCTATGGGTTGAGTGAAACCTCCATAAAACGGGTGCCCCACCCCAGCCTTTGAGATCTGAGTCATTGTGGCTAGTTCTCTGAAAACATCCACTCACTGTGCAGCGGCCGCCAGAAAAGCAAACAGAATGTTGGGAATCATTAAGAAAGGGAGAGATAATAAGACAGAAAATATCATATTGCCTCTGTATAAATCCATGGGACGCCCACACCTTGAATACTGCATGCAGATGTGGTCGCCCCATCTCAAAAAAAGATCTACTGGGATTGGAAAAGAGTCAGAAAAGGGCAACAAAAATGATTCGGGGTCTGGAACAGCTTCTGTATGAGGAGAGATGAATAAGACTGGGACTTTTCAGCCTGGAAAAGAGACGGCGAAGGGGGGATATGATAGAGGGCTATAAAATCATGACAGGTGTGGAGAAAGTAAATAAGGACGTGTCATTTACTCCTTCTCCGAACAGAAGAACTAGGGGTTGGCAAATGAAATGAATAGGCAGCAGGTTGAAAACAAACAAAATGAAGTATTTTTTCCCACACAACGCACAGTCAACCTGTGGAACTCCTTGCCAGAGGATGTTGTGAAGGTCAAGACTAGAACAGGGCTCAAAAAAGAACTAGAGAAGTTAATGGAGGATCGGTCCATCAATGGCTATTAGCCAGGATGGGCAGGGATGGTCTCCCTAGCCTCTGTTTGCCAGAAGCTGGGAATGGGTGACAGGATGGATCACTTGATTCCCTGTTCTGTTCATTCCCTGTGGGGCAGCTGGCACTGGCCACTGTCAGAAGACAGGATACTGGGCTAGATGGACCTTTGTTCTGACCTACTGTGGCCGTTCTTGTGTTCTTATTTGGGAAAATTATGTAAGGAACAATTACGCTTTCTTGGGGAATCTGATAGTGGAAACAATAGCCACCTCCACCCGAAAAACAGCACGTGCGGGCAGAGGTGGGGGGTGTTGATCTGTGTGAGAGACACGCACCATGGAATGAGCAGAAAGCCAAGGAGACGGCAAAACAAGCACTGGCACTGAGGAAAAAGACCTTGCTAGATTTTTGGGCGGAGTGCTGTCTGGAAAGAGGCTTGGAATTAAAAGCCAATACATTGCCTTTTGCTGTTTTTGATTCCTCTTGCACTCAGTGAAACAGGACTTTGTGCATAAAGAGGATTGCATCAAAGGTACCCGGACTCCGTCAATGTCTCCTCCTCCCAGAAATGACCCCTATTTTGGTGAATAGCTTGGATCAAAGAGAATAACGGGAGATGGTCAAAGCTGTGTAGGTCAGCCAATTTTTCATGGCCATTTCCATTAGGAGGGAAAAATCGATACATATGCATCAGAATTCCCCCCTCCCCCAAAATATACTTGTGTTTTGGCCAAAAATGTCCACCAAGTCCTATTTCCTGGACCCAGCAGGCAGGTTCCTCGTGTCACAGTTTCAAGATAGATTGTGCCTCTGATCCCCCTTCTTGGCCACTTTAACAGCATCCATTGAGGCTCACTAACCTGTCCCCTCTTTCAGGGGGTGGGCACGCCCCCTGTCGCTCCAGACCAGTGGTTGCAGCTTGCACCCTGTTAGGTTTCAGGGCCTACAACAGAGAAGAGAGATTTTAAAACCTCAACTCCACTTGTTGGAAGGTTGTAAGATAAGGCTACTTCACTGCATCGGCTCCAGAACAATAACACCCAAGAACCCCAAAAACAGAGAGAGAAAACAGGCTGCTCTCTAAGGCAGGATTCAGCCCTACCTTACTCTAGGCTGGCTCTCTGCAAACTCAATCTGAAAGTCCCACATTGCACTGTTCCCTGCAGAGCCCCCTGCCTCCAAGCAAGGCCGGGAACCCCCCCCCACCCGCTTATTCTTAAAGTGATAGCTTGTCATTTTTCACTCCGTTTTCTAGCCACCACAGTCTGCCCTTTGCCTCTTGCTCCAACCCCACTCTGTTCACGTGTCCAGCTGCCTTGGCTTCGGAGTCATTGTCATCCGCTCACTGAGGTGTCCATTGTTTTTTGTAGGGTCTTCCACTCAACTGCATTGATTCAGATGTGTCCCAAACTTGTAGTCCTTCCCAGCAGGGAGTGAGTTAACTCTTTCTGCCCAGTGGGGAGTGATCCCTAATGGGTAGGTATGACAGATGCCAAAATCCTATGCATTATCTTTGGGGACCATATTGTATCCAAGCTATAACTGGTTTATGCAGGGTCATGTCCTACTCCGGGAGGGAGGGTCACCAGAGTTTCTCTGGGAAGAAAAAGCAGTGGCAGGTGATTACACTGAATAAACGATGCTAGAGAGGTGGTGGCTTCCATACACAGGTCTGAGCTGGGTTGTCCAGGTGCTACAAGACGAGGAAAATGCTTTTGGTATAAAAGGATGAGCTTAAATTGATGCGGGCTTTCCCTCTGATCCACCCACCGGCCAGGACCTTTGGCCCACGGGTTGGAAAGATTTTGATGCTGTATGGGGGACCGGTAAGCTTTCAGCATGAGTACGGGAACTCGTACTTTGTCTTCTCCATAAGGCTTTCACCTTGAGAATAAATGTGCTTGCTGAGAGAGCAGGGGGGCTGGGCTTAATTTGTGCCGGGTCTCAGCCCCGGCACCTCTGGGCTTGCTGGATCCGTTATGAACGCCTATTTCATTTGTAGCCCAATTTTAAATTCCGTATTAATTACATTTTACTTAAGAATCCCCAGTTACCCCTTTGAGGTAACTGGCAGGTTCTTGTCCCAAGATCAGGCCCCGTATTATACACATTGTTATATAGCTGGGAATCCCGGTCAAGCAACACTCTTCTTTTCAATAGAGAAGAGTTTCTTTAACGTAATAGTCATTGAATACATTTCGCACGATCACGAACACCCCAGCTCAGTAAGGTAGATCGAGATACTACAGAACGTACCTCGGCACATCCATCTACTCACACCATCCCTTGCCGAACAACCTGCAATGTTGGTCATCATCTTCCTTATCTGTGAAGGTAGCTCATGTACCTGTTACGTACGTCAGTTCATTGCCAGGGCATTCTTGGGGTTGGGTTGTGTGTTCCTGTGGTCAGAAATCCCCCTTAAACGCTCTCTTTTCAGCTCCCCAATATTTGGGGTTTCTGTTGGGCCAATCAAAAGGTTACGGGATGTGGGTCTCTGCCCACGAGGCGGTGGCTGAGAGCAGGAAGCCGTGGGCAGAGGCAAGGCGTAACTGTTTATATTGTGTGTGTGCGTGTGTGTGTGTGTGGGGGGCATGTATTTTGAATCCACTTTGCTCTTCGGGAGCTGGCTGTTGGCTGGTTCACCCTGTCATGGCCCCAGAGCCAGCAGAGGCTGGGCAGCGAGGTTCAGCTTAAATCCCCAGTCTCGAAGAAGGGACTTGCAGAGCCTGCCCAAAGGTGACAGCTAGAGGCCTGAGGTGAAAGTGGGACCAGATCAGTGGTGGGAACTGTGACGCAGGGCTTAAGCTGATTGGGTGCCTTGGGTGGTGGCTTCTACTGCTGAAAGGGGCTTAATTGCTCCTTCTAGTCTGCCTGACAGAAGAGTGGCTCAACCCATCAACTTTTAACCAGGTCTGCAATCATCTATCGATCAAAGCCGTTCCCACCTTCCAGCCTAATATCTCCGTGCAATCAAGGCTTATCCTTTGAAATTTCCCCTTGCGTTCCCCCTCTCTAGGCAATTCCTCTGAGGCAGAAGCGGATGATATGATGGTAGGCCCTTCGCCAAGCCGTGACGCAGCTCCAAGGTCCAGGGACCGGGTGGAGGTGGTAAAGATGACCGCTAAAGGTAGGGGGAGAAAATACTGTAGCCCATGGGTGGACCAGGCACCCCATTTGATTAAAAACCACTCTCAGGGATTGTCTAGGTATACTTGGATGTGCCAGTGCAGGGGGCTGGACTAGATGTCCTCTCAAGACCCCTCCCAGCCCTATCTTCCAAAGAGTCTGCTATCTCTGTAGAAGGTGAGAAACAACAGCACAGTGAGGGATGTGGTTGCCCCATCTCAAAAAAGATCTGTTGGGATTGGAACAGGTTCCGAAAAAGGCAGCAAAAATGATTCGGGGTATGAAATGGCTTCTATATGAGGAGGGATTAATAAGACTGGGAGTCTTCAGCCTGGAAAAGAGACGACTAAGGGGAGATATGATTGAGGTTTATAAAACCATGATGGGTGTGGAGAAAGTCAATAAGGAAGTGTTGTTTACTCCTTCTCATTACACAAGAACTAGGGGTTGGCAAATGAAATGACTAGGCAACAGGTTTCAAACACACAAAAGGAAGTATTTCTTCCCACAATGCACAGTCAACCTGTGGAACTCCTTGCCAGAGGATGTTGTGAAGGCCAAGACTAGAGCAGCATTCAAAAAAGAACTAGATAAGTTCCTGGAGGACAGGTCCACCAGTGGCTATCAGCCAGGATGGGCAGGGATGGTGTCCCTAGCCTCTGCTTGCCAGAAGCTGGGAATGGGTGACGGGATGGATCACTTGATTCCCTGTTCTGCTCATTCCCTCTGGGGCACCTGGCATTGGCCACTGTTGGAAGACAGGACATTGGGCTGGATGGACCTTTGATCTGACTCAGTATGGCCATTCTTATGTGGGGCGCTGGACTCAGTTCACCAGCTCTTGAGCATGGTAATTTTGAAGGCAGCATGGCAAAGAAGGAGAATGAGTTTGTTTTGGGGGCAGCCAGGGGGAGCATGGAAGGGCTGGTTTAAACATGTGACATGTGGTTGATGTACGGTTGACACCATTGGCCAACGGGCGACCAGAGATGACTTCTCACTACCGAATGAGATGATAGCTATTAAATATCTTCCAAGCCGGACTGGAAGATGCGTCAGTCCAATACAAGTTATTGGGATCAATGCAGGGGAGAAAAGCCATTGCCTTTCACTCTGTGCTAGCCAGGAAGTCAGATGGGATGATCCAATGGTCCCATCAACTCTATGCAAGCTCTCGATGCCAATTCTAACTCTCCGGTCTCTTTCCCACAGGGAACGTGAAGGATCGCAGGGTGGCTTTGGCACTGAGCGGGTTAGTGGCAGCAATCTCCGCGCTCCTCCTCGCTGGGGGAGCCCTCCTGGTACGTCAGAGGTGCAGCAGCGCTGCTGTCTGACGTGTTTTAGAGGCGTGTTTCTTTGTGGCCGAGCAATAAAGGACAGATTTTGGGTTCTGGTGACTGGCTCAGTGGAGAATGGGGAGGGGGCTTCCGGCATGGCTGTGGAAGGGAAGTCCCTGCGACGGCCTTGGCTTACTTTGTTTTATTTTTAAGGCTGTTCCTAGATGTTCTGGAAGGGCATGGGTCTATTTTGACTACCCTTCGATGGGTTGGGTTGAGAGCTGAGTTTAATAGCGCCTTCAGCCAGTGTACCTCAGAGTCACGGGAACAACCTCCAGTGATGGGGAATTCCACCACCTCCCCTCACAGCTCGGGTTTTCATTTCTGTGGATCTGCTTTGGCCTCTCTCCGGTTTGGCCCCATCTTTCTAAAAGCGTGGTTCTCAGCACTGGATATTATACTCACCCAGGGTGGAGCAGAGTGGAACAACGCCCTCCCGGGTCTTGCGTATGATGTGCCTGTTCATGTCAACTGCATCACACTGTCTTTTCTTCACACACCACCCAATCAACCTGTGGAACTCCTCGCCAGAGGATGTTGTGAAGGCCGAGCCTATAACAGGGTTCAAAAAAGAACTTGATAAGTTCATGGAGGACAGGTCCATCAATGGCTATTAGCCAGGATGGCCGCTTGTGTGTGGGGGCCGTGGCGGTGGGGACAAGGCAGGGGGAAGTGGGAGATTTGACCGGGTTGGGGGCGCTGGAGTGGCTAGCGCAGGAGCGGGATGGACGGGGGTCCTCGAAGTGGGACAGGGAACCTCTTGCCTGTATGGGCGCCATGTTGGGGTTTGGGCCTAAGTACCGCAGGGGAGACAACTCTCGCCCCTTTGGGAGGGGACCATGGACGGGGGGCCTTGGTGGGAGCCCAGCCCTCAGTGCAGCCAATGGGGCTTTAAGAGACTCTTAATCTGACCCCCAAAACCCCTCCATGTTGGCAAAAGTCTGGCCAAGAGGCAGCTGAGGTGGCTACCTCAGTGCCTGGAAAACACCCCCTCTAAATGAAGGCCTAAAACGAATGGAAAGGATCCCTTCCCTCCCCCACCCCCCAGATGTCATTAGGGGCTGTCTGTTGCCGCGCCCCCCCACCTCATTTTTATTGAGCAGGCAGCGCAACGACGCCTACGTCCCAACATGGCGCCGCCCAGGGCGGGGCCTCCCGGTCCGTGCGCACTCGACACTCCAGTGGGCCGTACGGTGAGGTCATAGGGAGGCGCCGACGCGGAGGGGCGGGGGGAGGAGGGAGTGGGATGCTGGGGGAGCTGGTGGCTGGGGCGACGGGGGGGCTCGTCCTCATTCAGGGTGAGGGGGGGAGCTGGGGGGAGCAATGGGGAAGATGGGGGGCAGGGGGAGCCTGGGGGGAGGGGGATCTAGGGGGGAGGAGGAAGCCATGGGGGAGCTGGGGGGAAGGGGAGCCATGGGGTGGGGAGCTGGGGGGAAGGGGAGCCATGGGGGGAGGGGGATCTGGGGGGGGAGGAGGAAGCCATGGGGGAGCTGGGGGGGCAGGGGGAAGAGGAGCCATGGGGGGAGGGAGCTGGGGGGAGGGGAAGCCTGAGAGAAGTGGGATCTAGGAGGAAGGAGAAAGCCATGGGGGAGTTGCGGGGAAGGGGAGCCATGGGGTGGGGAGCTGGGGGAAGGGGAAGCCTGGGAGAACTGGGATCTGGGGGCGGGGGGAGGAGGAGCAATGCGGGGATGGGGAGCAATGGGTGGGGAGGGGGAGCCATTGGGGGAGCTGGGGGAAGCAGAGGGGAACCTGGCCGGGGGGACGACAGGGGGAGCTGGAGGGAGGGAGGGGCTGGTGGGAAGCTGGCCGGGGGGACGACAGGGGGAGCTGGAGGGAGGGGCTGGTGGGAAGCTGGAAGGGGAGGGGGGTTGGAGAGGGAGCGGGGGGGGTGTATATCTGTACTGGGGTGGGCAGATCCCCCTCTCACCGGCCCCGGGCCCTTTCCTCGCAGACACCTTTGAGTGTGAGGGCCGCAGCCTGCTCAAGACCTTTGTGGCAGCTTCAGCGCACAGGTGGGTGTGGTGCCCCCCCAAACCGCCCCATTGCCCCCCCCCAAACCGTGGGGTGGCTGAGACGCACGCCCCCTGCTGTCTCCCGGCCTTCCCCCGGTGGAGGGGGGGAGCTGCTGGGTATTTCTGCCCACCCCCCCCATAACCCACAATTGCCCCTTTGATCCCCGGCGCCCCCTTGTGGCCTGCAGCTCCCCCATGCTCTCGGCTCATTCCTGTCCCCCCCCCCCCCCCCCCGCTTTGCATTTCCAGGGGGGAATCCGTCCACGTTTTCGGCTTTGAAATCCCCGAGGAAGAGTTCCGGGCCGGCTTCGACCCTGACGTGACTGCGCGGTGAGTCCCCCCCTTACATCGTCTGCCCCACAGCTCCGCTTGTCTTCAATGCCCCCCCCCCCCCCGGGCCAGCACAGCACGGCCCCCTCCACTCCCGCCCCCCTCCGCACAGCCGTCTGTGGAGTTGGGGGCTGCATTGAGACAATCGGGGACCCTCTCCATGATTTTGCCCCCCAACTTCGAGGGCAGGGGTCTGCCCCGTCGTCTCCAGTGAGGGGCGGAGGGGGGGCGTTTCTTTCCCCCCCTCAGGAGCTGAGTTGCATCAGCTTTGTCTGCCTGCGCTCTCTTCCCTCCAGCCCCACACAGAAACCCCCCTCGCTGGGGTGGGCAGGGACCCCCCCCAATAAGTGGGGCCAGAGCACAGGGTAGCTGCCAGCTCTTGGAGCAATGGGCTTAGGCTCTCGGCAGACTCAGGCAGCGTCACGTCAGTTACATTGGGGCAGCTGTCCCCTCCCACAGCGTACCCCCCCCGGGTTGACCTTTGACACCCCCCCCCAGGTTACTATACCAGGATGGCTTCACAGACCCCCTGCGCTGGACCGGGGAGGCCGGGGCCTTCGGGGTGGAGGAGTTCTCAGCGCTTGGGGTGGCCGGGCGCCTAGCGCGGGGACCCACGGGACCCGTCACCGTCGTCCTGGACTCGCTCAGCTGGCTTCTGCTGCGCCAGCCACTGCCCGCCGTCTGCCAGACGCTGGAACAGATCCCGAGGGCAGCTGCCCACGCAGGTCTGGGAGCCAGGACTCCTGGGTTCTCTCCCTGGCCCTGGGAAGGGAGTGGGGGCTAGTGGGGAAGAGCGGGGTGGCTGGGAGCCAGGACTCCTGGGTTCTCTCCCCGGCCCTGGGAAGGGAGTGGGGGCTAGTGGGGTAGAGCGGGGTGGCTGGGAGCCAGGACTCCTAGGTTCTCTCCTTGGCTCTGGTGGTTAGAGCATGGGGGGGCTTGGAGCCAGGACTCCTGGGTTCGCTCTCGGAGTGGGGGATGGTGGGTCAGAGCAGGGGGTGCTGGGAGGCAGGACTCCTGGGTTCTCTCCCCGGCGCTGGGAGGGGAGCGGGGGCTGGTGGGTGAGAGCAGGGGGTGCTGGGAGGCAGGACTCCTGGGTTCTCTCCCTGGCTCGGGGTGGTGCGGGGGTGTCTGACCTCTCCCTTCCCTCCCCGCTCAGGCCTGCGTGTGACGAGGATCCTGGCCTTGCTCCACGGGGACCTGCACCCTCCGGGCCTGGTGGAAACCCTCCACTCCCTGGCCCAAGCCGTGGTGGGGGTGGGGCCGGGCCCCGAGGGCGTGGGGAGTCGGGGGGACGTCCCCCGACTGGCCTCCATGCTGCAGCGTAAGGGAACCCGGAAGGTCCTCAAGAAGGTGGGGGAAGGCAGGCGGAGACGCCCAGATTGGGGTGTGTGTGGGGGGGTGACTGGGGTGGGGGAGAGGGGGAAGCAGGGGTTGGGGGGATGGCAGGGAGGTGATGGATGGATATTGGGGGGCAGGGACCCCCCAGATCAGGGGGCAGTGGGGGTTTATGGAGGGGAGGGGGTCTTGGATGGGTCGGGATAACTTAGCAGCTGGAGTTCGCAGGGGGCAAGGGAGGAGACAGCCCCCCTTTGAGGCTGGGGGGGCAGCCGTGGGGGGAAGGGGGTGCCAATCTAGGGTGGGGGGGTGGCTCTGTCTCATCCTCTTCCCTCTCTTGTCCCCCCAGGAGGAATATTACACTGTCCTGGCCGGCTTCACCCCAAAAGCCCTCGGGGAGCCCACAGGGAGCATGCCCCAAGATGAGGATGCCGAGCCCCCCTCCACGGTATGGCCCCCCTCCCTTTCCTCATGAGGCCGGGGGTCCCCGGTTACACAGCAGTGGGCTCAGGGTGGGGTGGGGGATCAGCAGGTATCTGGACACCAGAGCACCCCAAACTCTGCTCCTTCTGAAATCCCAGCTTAGCTGCCCCCCCAGCCACTGGAGAGCTGGCAGTTAGGTGGTGGGGTCTTGGGGGGCAGGTGAGGGGTGTGGTGGGATGGAGGATCTCACAGGTGAGGGGTGTGGGAGTTAGCAGAGATCTGAGGGGCAGGGTGGGTTCAGGGGTTTTTGGGGGGCAGCAGTGAGTGGGGAGAACTGAACGTCCCAGGGGTGCTGATTTGGGGAAGGGTCTTGGGGGAAGGGAGGAGTTGGAGGTCCTGGGGGTGCTGGTTGAGGTTGTGGGGTGTCTCAGGGGATTAGGGGGGGATATGGGGTCCTGGGGGTGTGGGTTCGGGAACAGGGTAGTGCGGGTTTGTGGGGCAGGGGATTGGGGGGCATTGAGGAGTGGGGTTGGGGGGCTGTCTGAGTGCAGGGGGGGCTCTGGAGGTCTGGGGAGAATCCCTATCTACACTGTGGCCCCCTCTAGCCAAGCTGTCCCCCCATGGAGGGAGGTGACCCTGTGGGGTGACTCATGGGGGGGGGGGGGGGATGCCCTGCCCCGCCCCGGCCAGTGTGTGTGATGGGCGTCTCCACCCCCCAGGCGGACCCCACCGCCAACTTGACCTTCAACCTGCGGCTGTCGGACACGGAGCGCCAGGCCCGGGACGGGCTGCTGCTGCCCTTCCACTTCACCGCCCAAAAGTGAGTGGGGCGCGTGCCCCCGGAGAGACACCCCCCCCCGGAGGCCCCCTGCCTCCCCTCTGCACCCCTCCTGGATGCCCCCCATCTCCGATCTGTACCCGCCCCCGGGGGGATGCCTCATCAACTCCCTCTGCTCTGCACCCTCCCCCAAGGGAGATGCCCCCTGGACGCCTCCGCTCTGCACCCCGCTTCGGGGCAGGACCCCCCCCCCACCTGCCTCTGCTCTGCACTGGAACCCTCTTGCCCCAACGTCCTTTCTGCCCTGATACCCACCAAATTACCCTGGCCTCCGTCCTGCCCCGCCCCTTCCCAGCGCTCCTCTGCCTCCCCGAATCCTCCCGATACCTGTCCTGCCCCCCAGCCATCCCTCCTCTGCCGCCCCCCGCATCTCTGATTCCGTGGGAGCTGACCCCCCCGCCCCCCCGTCCTTCCCCGTGGTAGGAAGTCGTCCCTGCTGGAGGCCTCGGCCAACGCCGGGAAGATCTTCTACGAACCGGATGCCGCGGACGACCTGGACGAGGAGGATCCGGACGACGACCTGGACGTGTGAGAGCCGAGGGGGTGTGTGTGTGTGGGGGCTCCCCCCTCCCCCAAATGGACCCCCGGATCTTGGCCTCCCAGCAGGAACCTTCAGCGCGATCCGTGACCGAGCCCGACTCCGGCACCACTGTGTCTGCCACGGGGAGCTACCCAGGAGTGCACCGTGGCCCCCCACCCACGAGCCCAGGGCTGTGTCTGTGGTCTGTGGGCTGTTGACTGGGGTTGGCATCTGTCTGCCGAGAAGTGGGGCTGAGCCTTGTTCCCCTTCCCACTGCACCCACGCCAGCTCCCCCACCCCCGTCCCTACCACCCTCTCCTGCCGTGGCATGGGGCTAGACTTCCATAAAGAAAGGGTGGATGGGAAACCGCGCCCCCTAGAGGGGACAGGCCCCTGCCCCATTTCCCGACCCCCTGAGCCAGCCAGTCCTGGCCTGGGGCCGGATGTAGAGGGGCCAGTCCCCGCCCTGGGGCCGGATCAGAACTCCCCCCCCCTCAATTTGCAGCGGTCGGACTCATCCCTCTTCAGTCCAGAGAGGGCCCCCAGGCCCTTAAAACAAGCCACTTCCCCCTTTTTGGTAGGACCTACAAAAAAATACCCCAACAGCTCCTGCTGCCACCACCTCCACCCAACCCCAGCGTTTTCCCCTTGCTGGTGTAAACCATGTGCCTCGTTCAGCAGGGAAATGAAACTGAAGCTCGTTAAGAGCGGTGCATGGTGGGTGGAGCGACACTGGTGGAGGGAGAGGAGAATCCTGGGTGGGAGGGGAGTTGGGGCTGGTGGGTTACAGCACGGGGGGCTGGGAGCCAGGACTCCTGGGTTCTCTCCCCAGCTCTGGGAGGGGAGTGGGGACTGGTGGTTGGAACTTGGGGGGTTAGGAGCCAGGACTCCTGGGTTCTCTCCCTGGCTCTGGGAAGGGAGTGGGGGCTGGTGGTTAGGGCAGGGGATGCTAGGAGCCAGGACTCCTGGGTTCTCTCCCCAGCTCTGGGAGGGGAGTGGGGACTGGTGGTTGGAGCCGGGGGGGTTGGGAGCCAGGACTCCTGGCTTCTCTCCCCGGCTCTGGGAAGGGAGTGGGGGCTGGTGGTTAGGGCAGGGGATGCTAGGAGCCAGGACTCCTGGGTTCTCTCCCCGGCTTTGGGAGGGGAGTTGGGGCTGGTGATTGGAGCAGGGGGGGCTGGGAGCCAGAAGTCCTGGGTTCTACTCCCATCTCCACCATGGGGCTGAGAGTCTTGGTAGTGAAGAGTGGGTGGGGGGGCCGCAGTCTCCAACACTTTAGTGGGGGGGATCCCCTTCTGTCCCTGGGAGAGGGCAACCCCGATCCAGCCCGATCATGCTCTGTCAATCCTTGGTGCACCGGGGGGCTTGTACCCCAGAATCTTTCCAGTCCTGTAAAAGAGGGGGGAGAAGCAGTTGACGGGCAGACTGTGAGGGGGGACAGCCGCAGAGGGGGCATTGGCTTACTTAACCATTCCCCAAAGAAGGCCATGTGGGGTAGGGAGCGCCAGCCGTGGCCGGCTGAGTCCCGAACCTGGGAGCTGCCGCATGGGGAGGGTCTGGGTGTGGGTCTGAAGGGCAGGGCGCTCTGGGGCTAGTTTATTCGGGTGGTTGGCGCTCAAAACCCCTGACAGCATGCTATCTCAGTGCTTCGGTCAATAAACGTCGCCTCGATTTCCCCGGAGACCCGTGTGGGTGCTGTGTGTCCGGCGGAGGGGGGCGGGGTCCAGCTGGCTGGGGGCGGGGCGCTGATCTTCGGAGGCGGACCATGGATTGGAGGCTGGGGGGGGCCCTCTGGGTGGCACAGACCAGGGCGGGTGGTAGCCTGACACCCACCCCGGCTCCCTGAGCTCGTCTATGCTGGCCTTCTGCCCCCACCCCTTGGGTCTGGCCCAGCCCCCTTTCCCAGGCTCCGCCCACTTGCCCCCTTCAGGCCACGCCCCTCTCTGGTGGACCCACCCACTGTTCCCTTGCCTCCCTGTGACTCTGCCTCTTTCTGATGACCCCACCCACTTGCCCCCTCAAGCCCCGCCCCTTTTTGCCTTTCCCAACGGCTGTCTCTGGCCCCACCCTCAGACCACGCCCCTTTCTGATGGTCCCACCCACTGTCCTCCTGGGTCCTCCCTCTTGTCTCCCCGTGACCCCCACCTCTTTTCCCTGGCCCCACTTGTCTCAAGCCCTGCCCCAACTGCTGTCTCTGGACACGCCCCCTTGCTCTGGCCCCTCCCACTTTGTCTCTCCGCAGGCCACGCCCCTTTCTGATGGTCCGGCCCAGTGACCGCCTGCCCCGCCCCCAACTTGCCCCCCTCAAGCCATGCCCCTTTTGCTCGTCCCAACTCCCGTCTCTGGCCCCGCCCACTGCCTCCCTTGACCACGCCCCTTTCTGATGGCTCCACCTACTGTCTCTGGGCCCATGCCGTGGCCCCCTCCCCCTTGCCTCCCTGTGACCCCGCCTCTTTCTGATGGCCACACCCACTTGCCCCCTTATGCCCCGCCCCTTTTGCCATTCCCAACGGCCGTCTCTGGCCACGCCCCCTTTCTCTGACCCCCCCCTCTGTCTCCCCCGCGGGCTACGCCCCTTTCTGATGGTCCTGCCCCTGGCCCCACCCACTTGTCCACCCACTCCAAGCCCTGCCCCTTTTTTGCGCCAGTTCCCAACCGCTCTCGCTGGCCCCGCCCCCTTCCCTCCGGCCCCGCCCCCTTTGTCCTCCCCAGCCGTTGGTCTCCCTTTCAGCCCCGCCCCCTTTCCCCAGCCATCTCCCACTCGTCTCGCCCCCCTCGCACCGCCCAGTTTGGCGCATGCGCGCGCCGCATCCGCTCGAGACACCCGCCCTCCTCTTTCTGCGCGGGCCGGGCTTTATTTGGCGCGCGCGCCCGCGCGCGTGCGGCCTCCCCGCCCCCCGCCCCGCTTCCGTCCTCGCGCGCGGCGCGACCCCTCACCCGGAAGTGGTTCGACCGGAAACGAATCCGCCGCCGGCGGACGGACTCAAGGGGGGGGGGCGGCCCAGCAGCGGCGGCCGCTGAGCCCGACGGGAGCCAGGCGCGAGACCGACCCCCCCCTGCGGACCCCCCCCCGCCCCCTCCTCTCCCCGAGCTCTGCCCCTCCCCCCTCGCCCCGCCCCCGCCCCCCCGCCGGCTCGCGGCCCCGTGGCCCGGCCCGGGCGCGAAGCTGGCGGAGCTGGGCCGGGCGGGGGGCGGCGGGGCCGGGGCCGGGGCCGGGATGATGCGGACTCAGTGTCTGCTCGGCCTGCGGACCTTCGTGGCCTTCGCCACCAAGCTCTGGAGCTTCCTGCTCTACCTGCTGCGGCGCCAGGTCCGCACCGTGAGTGCCGGCGGGGGGGCCTGAGGGGCGAGGCTGGGGGGCAGCAGAGAAACGGGACCTGGGGTGGGGGGGAACCCGGGGGGGGACCCATGGAGCGGGACCTGGGCTGGGGGGGGGATCCAGGGGGCAACTCGGGAGTGAGGCTGGGGTGGGGGGGGGAACAGGGATGGGGCCTGGGGTTGGACTTGGCTGGGGGGGGGGGAATCCGGGGAGCGGGACGTGGGGGCGGGGGGGAGCATGACTGGAGGAGGGGACCTGGGGGGCAACCGGGAAGCAGGGCCTGGGGGGCCGACAGGGTAGCGGGGCTGGGGTTGGACCCGGTGAGCGGGGCCTGTGGGGGAGGACCGGGGGGGGGCAAGTGAGGAGCGGGGCTGGGCGGAGGGCCCAACTGAGTAACGGGACCTGGGGGCAGTTGTGGAGCAGGGCTGGGGGGGGAACGCGGGGGGGGGACCCATGGAGCGGGACCTTGCTGGGGAGCAGGGCGGGGGGGGGATCCGGGGACCAACTCGGAGTCGAGGCTGGGTGGGGGGGAACGGGGATGGGGCCTGGGGGGGCAACAGGGTAGCGGGGCTGGGGTTGGACCCGTGAGCGGGGCCTGTGGGGGGACGACCCAGGGGGGAGTGGGGCTGCAGGGGGGAATCCAGGGGGCAACTAGGGAGTGAGGCATGGTGGGGTGGGGGTGGGGTGAAGAGACCTGGGGGACAACTGGGGAGCGGGACCCAGACCCGGGGGGCACCTGGGGAACTGGGTTGAGGGGAGCTGGAGGGAGGAACTGGAGAGCTGGCATTGGGGGTTCTTGGGGCCTGTTGGGGCTATCCAGGAGGACTGGGAAGGCAACTAGGGGGCTGGCTAGGGTGATCTGGGGGGATTAGGAGGGCACCTGGGGCTGATTGTGGGAGGTTCGCGGGGGGGCTGGGATGCAGGAAGAGCCGGGAAGACCGTGGTTGGGTTGTCTGGGGGGACAATTGGGGGTCTGGTGTGGGGGAGCTGTGGTAGAGTGGTAAGGGACAATTGGGGGTGACTTGGGGGGATGGTGTGTGCGAGGGGCTGGGGAGGATCTGGGAAGACAATTGGGAGGCTGACCGGGGGGGGGGGGGGTCCAGGGAGATGCTGGGGGGATTGGGGGACAGCTGGGAAGCTGGCATGGGGGTATCTGGGGGGTCATCTGGGGCAATGGAACAGGGACTCGGGGGAGGTAAAAAAGCACCCAAGGGCAGGGGCAAAGGGTATTTAAGAGGTAGAGAAGGTACAGGGGGATCTGGGGGGCTGGTACCCCAGGGGAGGTGGAGGTAGGAGGGGAGATAGACAAGAGGGTTCTGGGGGCGACTGGCCCCCTGGAGCAGTCTTGGGGGGTGCCTGGGGTTCGGGGCCCATGGAGACTTGAAGGCATTTAAGTGGGGGAGGTATCTGAGGGGGTTGGGGCTGTGGGGTAGGATGCTGAACCCCTGGAACTGGGATGGGGAGAGCAGCTGGGGCCTTGGACAGGGGCTGGGAGGGAGCAGCAGGGGGTGGGGGGCATCATTATGCTGGCTCTGAGTGTCTTTGGCTGCTTGGGAGTGTGTGTGTGTGTGTGTCCGGGGGGGCGAGGGGGGTGCTAAGTTACTTGCTGCCCCAATGTTATTTGCTGCCCCACATCTATTCTGGAAAGTGGCGTTTAACCCTCCCCTCCCTGCCAGTGGCTGCTTGGAGCCCATCAAGGGGGGCTGGCGAGTTCGCAGGCAGGCGACATCCGGGTCTTCGATTGGCGCAAAGATCCGAAAGCCCATAAAGCCGGTAGAAAACCCGCCGGTGGCTTTTTGATGTGTTGACCCCCCATCCCCAAGCCCCTAGCTTCTGGGCTCAGGGAGAAGGAAACTGACCGTGAAATGTACTTGTAACTTCCCTGCCTTAGAGTGCAGTGAAAGCCTCATCTCGCAACCCCCTGGGAGGTAGATCAGGATCATCCCCCTTTGTCAGACGGGGAAACCGAGTCACAGAGCGGGAAGGGACTTGAGGCCGCATGGACTTGGCAGGCCATCAGGACTAGAATCCTGCTCTAATCCATTAGCCCTCGCTCCCCTCCCAGAGCTGGAGGGAGAACCCAGGAGTCCTGGCCCTCAGGCCCTCCTGCTGTAACCCACCAGCCCCCACTCCCCGCCCAGAGCTGGGAGATAACCCAGGAATCCTGGCTCCCAGACCCCCCTGCTCTAACCACTAGCCCCTCTATCCATGTAGTTAAATGCATGGAAATGAAGTTTACCAATCCCCCATCTCTGTCAAATTCTGCCAGGTTTAAAGGGGCAAGACATTTACTCTGGGCATTTGGCCGCTCTGTGTGTAGAGTCACATTCACCCTCGCCTTCGAAGCCCCAGGTGGAAGATCCCGGGGGGATCAGAGCAACCCCTTATAATCCGGGAAAGAAACCTTTGAAAGGAGGATCTGGACTCCGGGGTGTCTGGATCCAGCTCATTTGCCTCCCTCTGTGATCTTGGGAAAATGGCTTTGCCGTGCCTCAGTTTCCCCATCTTGAAACTTGTCAGACTGGAAATTCCTTGGGCAGGGACTGGTGGGGGAAGCTCTGTGCGGCGCCTGGTGCGGTGGGGGACCCCCGATCTCGGGCGGGGGGAGCTCTGTGTGGCGCCTGGAATACCGGAGGGGCCCCCCGATCTTGATCTCAGTCCATGGTGGTGGGAATTTTTTTTTTTTTAAAGCTCTGCAGCATCTGGTGCAATGGTGGGGTGACCCCAATCTCAGTTCAGGGGGAGCCTTTAGGCAGATGGCGCCCCTTAACTCCAGTGCCAGGGTGACGTTGACGCGGGCCAGGAACTTAATTCCAGCAGGGCCGCGGCTTCAGTCCCACTTTACGCTGGTGTCTGGTGCCCGAAGTCTGGAGCTCCCACCCCACATCTGAGACACGGGCCTGGGTAGAAACCTGACCCAGATATTGCTGGGGTGTATGTGGAAGGGTGGCTCAGTGGTTAGCGTTTTGGCCCAGGACCGACGAGGCTGAAGTTTAAGGCTTTGGGGAAACCGAGGCCGAGAGAGTGAGTCTGTAAAATAGGCGACCTACCTCAGATTGGGAGGCCCTCAGATACCAGGGTGATGCGCTCCGGTCAGTTTGTTGTGGATTTTGGGACAGCGGAATATAGTGTGTTTCGGCCGTAGATTTCAAGACGCTTTCCAAAGGTGGGCGGGATTGTTAGGGATGGGGAAACTGAGGCACAGAAGGGGGACATGCCCCAGGTCACCCAGTGTGCTGAGGACAGAACCCAGGCGTCCTGACCCCCCCCTCGGCCACGCTGTCTCTTAGCCTAGTTGTGCCATGTTGCTTGCGTGCTGTCCGCAGCGTTACGGAGGTGAGACTGTATCTGCGTTTCTCTGCCGACTGCGGGTGCAGCGCCCAGCTCAATGGGACCCTGAGCTTTTCCTGGGGGTGGGGAATGGGGCGGGGGGTGGCTTTCTCCTCCAGGGGGCACTGGCTCTGACACGGCCCACGCAGCCTGTCAAAGTCACTGCCCCATAGACCTCGGGGCTAAACTCCCGTGTCCCTCTGGCCTTTGCCACGGGCCATTGGGTGGCTCTGTGTTCCCAGCTTTGGGCTGTTGGGACCCAGGCATCCTGGCACTGTCTGGGGTGTGTGTGATGGGATGGAGTCCTGGGGCCATCTGGGGTGTGTGTGATGGGATGGGACCCAGATGTCCTGGTGCCATCTGGGGTGGAGTGAGGTAAGGGGACCCAGGCGTCCGGGCTCCATCCCCGGGACGGGGAGTTGGGACCCCGGCGTCCAGGCTCCCTCCCCGGGAGGCATACCTGACGCTTGCTCTGCGTTTGTCTTCTGTCTTGGGACACCTGCTAGTGGGAGGGTTAATATGCTTAAAACACTGCCCGGCGCCAACCCCAGACGCCTCCTCTGGGCAGGTGATGGGCAGGCCGGGGCCCGTGCTGTGTGCCCGGGCCTGGCTGCTGACTGGCGGCTGGTCTTAGTCCTGATTTTAACCTGGGGGGGGCCCTGTCACTCCTGGGGCTGGCTTGGCTGGGAGCGGGGTGAGAGCCCGATTGCTGTGTTCCCCCGAGCCGCTAACCCCCCTGCCAGCCTCCAGCACCTTCCCACGATTCCCCTGGCGCACCTAGGACAGCTGTGCTCTCCCACAATGCACTGGGCTGGTCGAGCGCCTTGGTGCAGAGCATCCTGGGAATCCTAGCCCCCGCGCGGACGCGGTACCTTGTGCCGGATCACACAGCGTGGACTCTCCCGTTGTGCCGGGGCGCTGCACGGATGCCGATCGGGGGACCCCACTGGGCTGCGTGCGATGGAGGGGACCCTGATCTTTACCTACAGGGTAAAGGCCCCTGAGCTCGCCAGTCCCTGCCCCGGAGCCGGATGGGAGCCCCGTTCCCTGGCCAGCCCATAACCAAATCTCCACTGCTGCTCCTGCAGGGGGGTGGGTCGGAAGCAGCCGCTGGCTGGCCCCCGGGCCCTGTGATTTCCAGCCGCCCTGTGGCCGGAGCGAGACGGGGGCCGCGTAAGCTGTTCTCCGCGGGCTGGGATTGCGCTTTCCCTCCTCAGCAGGGCGGCTGGGGTCCTTTGGACCCCACCTGTTTCCCCTGCTCCGAGGGTTCGTGAGCTGCCGCCTCTCCCCGTGGTCTCAGGCCTCGCCGGATCCGATGCTGGGCAGCCCGCGGATCGGATCAGCCGGGGTGAACCAGCTGGGAAGCTAATTCTGGGAGGAAGTCCTTGCAGCTGGCCCTGGAGTCACGTCCTGCTGCCCCCGGGGCCAGCGCCAGCCACTGGCCAAGCGGCGCATGACCCGTGGGGCGCGGGATCCATGCCCTTGCCAAGGGATGACAGGTGCCGGGGGCTGTGACCGGGGCGCAGTTTGAGTCGGGGAAGCAGGTGGGTGGTTAAAATAGAGACTGGGAGGTGTGAAGGGAGCAGGGGTGAGCCCATGGCAGATCTAATCCGGGCTTCTCCAGTGCAGGCAGGTGCTGTGACATGTCATAGGGCAGGGCGGACGGGGGCCCAAAAAGGCACGACAGAGGGAGGGGAGGGGGGTCTGGTGGGTTAGAGCAGGGTGGGCCGGGAACCAGGACTCCTGGGTTCTGTTCCCCCCTCTGTCAAAAAGGGGAGCCATGTTTTTTACCAGCATGAGTCCGGACTCCTGGGTTCCATCCAGATTCATTCCTGTCTTGTTAATTCCTCTGTTGTGTCTATGCTCCTGCCCTGCTCTAAACACCTGAGATGGAACCCACCCCACCTGCTCTAACCCACCAGCCCCCACTCCCCTCCCAGAGCTGGGGAGAGAACCCAGGAGTCCTGGCTCCCAGCCACCCCTGCTCTAACCCACCAGACACCATTCCCCTCCCAGAGCTGGGGAGAGAACGCAGGCATCCTGGCTCCCAGCCCCGCAGCTCTAACCCACCAGATGGGGATTGGGGGGGGGGGGCACAGAGCATGTGGAATGAATGGAGGAGTGGGGAGAAATGGGGGGAGACTGGAGGGACAAGGGGGGAGTCCCTCAAGTAGAAAGGGGTGTCAACACATGGAGCTTGTGGGAGGCCCCCGGACATGGGTCGTTACAGAGGCATGCCCGTGTGTGTGTGTGGCGGGGGACTGGGATGATCTGGGGGCAGGGGGGCTAGCAGCCGGGCTCTCCTCCCGGCTATGACAGCCCGTCCCGCTCTCCTCGCGGCAGGTGATCCAGTACCAGACGGTGCGCTATGACGTGCTCCCTCTCTCCCCGGCTGCACGGAACCGGCTTAGTAAGTATCCCCGCCCCTCAGCTCCCAGCCCCCACTCCCTTCCCAGAGCTGGGGAGAGAACCCAGGCGTCTTGGCTCCCAGCTCCCCCTTCTCTAACCCACCAGACCCCACTCCCCTCCCAGAGCTGGGGAGCAGGAGGGCCTCCCCAGGTTTTCAGGGTTAAGAGGGGGTGTCTCCCCAGGAGTGGCAAAGGGGTGGGGCTGCATCTAAACCTTACAGCAGGTAGGTCCAACGGGGTCCCTGCCATGGGGCAGCATGCGGTGGGGGGTGTGGTGAGAGGGACTGGATGCCTGTTTCTCAGGGCTGATGTTGATTGGGGGGGTGGGGAGGGTTTTGCAGGCCACATCTGACAGCTCCCTCTCCCCCCCCCACCCACCCCCCCAGACCAGGTGAAGCGGAAGGTCCTGGTGCTCGACCTGGACGAAACGTTGATCCACTCGCACCACGATGGGGTGATGCGACCCACGGTGCGGCCCGGGACCCCTCCTGACTTCATCCTCAAGGTGAGCCGGCGGCCGGGCGCCGAGGACTGAACTCTGCCTGGCGGGACGGGGTAAATCTGGGGGCATGTGAGAGCGGGGAGATCAGGGGGAGATGGCCTCTGTTAGTGTGTGGGGGGTTCTGTCCTCCTGCCCGCGTGCAACGCCCAGGTAAATTTATGTAGGTCCTACACCCATGCCCCCGCCTCGGCCACATCCTTCACTCCAGACACAATGGGAACTGCCTTTCTGTGGGGACTATATGCCACAAGTCAAAGCTATCTAGGAGCTTTCCCCTCTAGGGGGCGCCGGCTGCAGGCTCAGGGGAGCGATGGGGAATGGGGCACCCCCCTTTACCTGTCTCCTCTCCGGTCTCCAGGTTGTGATAGACAAACACCCCGTCCGCTTTTTTGTACATAAGAGGCCGCACGTGGATTTTTTCCTAGAAGTGGTAAGTGGCCCCCCCGCCGTGTCCTGCTTTTGTCTGGGGTGGGGTCCTGTATTCGGACCCACGTCAGCCTGGATCATGCCCCCCCGTCTTCCCCACCCACCACGCTATTCTCCACAACCCCCCCAATGAAATTTGGCTGGCACAACAGCCGGCTGTAGAGGCCCGACGAGGTTCTTGGCTCTGCCGCTGACTCCCCCGCCCAACCCACTTGACTACAGAACCGGGGAGAGACCCCAGGATTCCTGACTCCCAGACCCCACCGCTGTAACCCACTCAACCCCAGATCCATGGAGAGAACCGAGGCGTCCTGGCTCCCAGCCCCTCCTGCTCTAACCCGCTAGACCCTTCTCCCCTCCCAGAGTCAGGGAGAGAACCCAGGAGTCCTAGTTCCCAGCCTCCACTGCTCTAACCCACTAGACCCTACTCCCCTCCCAGAGACAGGGAGAGAATCCAGGAGTCCTGGGTTCCAGCCCAACTTTTGGCTCTGTTAATAGTGGATAGTTCTCTGTGAACTTCCACTCAGCGTGCAGCGACCATGAATTTAGGAGCCGATAGCGAAGGGATAGAAATGAAGCCAGGAGAGAATCGCTCCAGTTGCCCTGGTCTCTATGCTCCCCCTGAAGCTCTGGGACAGGGTCGCTGTCAGCAACAGGATACAGGTCTAGACGGATCGTTGGTTTGATGCATTAGGGCAGCTTCTACGTTTTCAAACGCACTCTGCCTCAGTTTCCCCTCTGCAGCAAAAGTGCCCTTGTGCTCAAGTCGCTCTGACAGAGAGGGAGTTCGTTGTGATTGGAGCCAGGCGGACGGGCCCCCCGCTCCCAGGGCAGTAAATTCTCCAGCCCCTGCCTTGCACCCCAGAGAGATGCCTCTTGTACTGTCCACCTCATTACATTGTTCGTCATATTGTCTCTCTATAAATCCATGGGACGCCCACATCTTGAATACTGCCTGCAGATGTGGCCGCCCCACCTCCAAAAAGATCTATCGGGATTGGAAAAGGTTCAGAAAAGGGCAACAAAAATGATTAGGGGTCTGGGTGTGAGGAGAGATTAATAAGACTGGGACTTTTCAGCTTGGAAAAGAGACGGCTAAGGAGGGATATGAGAGAGGTCTATCAAATGATGACGGGTGCGGAGAAAGTAAATAAGGAAGTGTTATTTATTCCTCATAACACAAGTACTAGGGGTCACCCAATGAAATAAACAGGCAGCAGGTTGAAAACGAACAAAAGGAAGTATTTCTTCGCACAACGCACTGTCAACCTGTGGAACTGCTCGCCACTGGGTGTTGTGAAGGCCAAGACGAGAACAGGGTTTAAAAAAAAGAACTAGATACGTTCCTGGAGGACAGGTCCATCAGTGGCTATTCGCCAGGATGGGCAGGGACGGGGTCCCTGGTCTCTGCTAGAAGCTGGGAATGGGGGCCAGGGGGTGGATCACTTGATGATTCCCTGTTCTGTTCCTTCCCTCTGGGGCACCCGGCATTGGCCGCTGTCGAATGACGGGATACTGGGCTCGATGGACCTTTGGTCTGGCCATTGAAATGTCACTTCCGTCGAAGAGAAAACAGCCACACAGGTTTATTAGCTGGAGAGAGGTCGATTTTTTTCAGCAATAAAGGCATAAAAGGTGGGCGTTGGTTACAAAGCTAAACACGCATTCGAAACCCGAAACGTCACCGAGGCTCGGGAAGATTTCAAGGAAACAGCTTTTCTCACCTCCCCAGCCATTGCAGGTCTTAGCACAGAGCGACGAACCCCCCAGTGACAAACTGCCCCGTTAACCGCACACCTCGTTTGGAACCGGAAGTAGGCAATCGGCCATCAGCAGAGGCGAGGGGAAAAAAAAAGGCAAATACATCATAAAGTTTCCAAGCTGTATTAAGTCACCGTTCAGCTGTAAGCTTTTGAAATGCTCTGTCCAGCGGTACGAAGGTTTCAGAGTTACAAACGACCGTCCTTCCCGAGGGATTCGTAACTCTTGAGGCTCCGCCGTAGCTAATACTTGTCCAACAGCTGTGGGTCAGTCCTCTCGTGACAGGGGGTTTCCCGGACTTGCAGTGTGTTTCAGTAACAGACACGCAGTAAAATCTCATCGCTCCTTAGGCTGCGTTGATGCGCATGGTTTAACGGGACGGTGATAGTCAGCAGATTATGGCTTTTCAAATGACACCTCACTGTCGCTGGGTGTTGGGCGGGGGGCCGCGTGCGCAGGTAGAGGGGTCCTTCCCCGAAGAGATCCGTCTAGACCAAGCGTGGGAGAGGAAACTGAGGCATAGAGGGGAAGGGACTTGCCCAAGCAGGCCGGTGGCAGAGCCAAGGGATGGAACCCAGGAGTCCTGGCTCCCAGCCCCAGCCCCACCCCCCCCAACCATCAGATCCCACTCCCTTCCCAGAGCTGGGGAGAGAGCCCAGGAGTCCTGGTTCCCAGTTCCTCTTGCTCAAACTCATCATCCACCACTGCCTTCCCAGAGCTGGGGAGAGAACCCAGGGGTCTGGGCTCCCAGCCCCCGGTTCTAACCACTAGACCCCACTCCCTTCCCAGAGCCGGGGAGAGACCCCAGGAGTCCAGGCTCCCAGCCCCCCCCCGCGCTCTAACCACTAGACCCCACTCCCGTCCCAGAGCCGGGAGAGACCCCAGGAGTCCAGGCTCCCAGCCCCCCCCCCCCCCCCGCGCTCTAACCACTAGACCCCACTCCCGTCCCAGAGCCGGGGAGAGACCCCAGGAGTCCTGGCTCCCAGCCCACCCCTGGCTCTAAGCACTAGACCGCACTGCCCTCACTAGAACTGGACCTCCATGACCATGCATGTATGCTCAAAGACACTGCCATTCACCCTGCTCTCTCGGGGGCCCATGGGGGTCACTAGCTGGCAGCCCCCCCCATCCCCCTCGGGAGGGGGCGGAGGTCTCCGTCCCACCCTGATTTCCTCTCCCTCCCTTCCCCCCCCACGCCCAGGTGAGCCAGTGGTACGAGCTGGTGGTGTTCACGGCCAGCATGGAGATCTACGGCTCCGCGGTGGCCGACAAGCTGGACAACAACAGGAGTATCCTCAAGAGAAGGTATTACCGGCAGGTGAGTGGGGGGTGGGGCGTGGGGCGTGGGGGAGTAGGATGGGGAAGGAGGGGAGAGGCTTGGGGGCAGCAGGGGGCGGGGCTTTGGAGAGCAGAGTGGGGGAGGGGCTTAGAGAAAGCAGGGTTGGGGAGCTTAGGGGGATCAGGGTGGAGGGGCTGGGAGAGAGGCGGGCTGGGGGCGGAGCTTAGAGGGGGCTGGGGGCGGGGCTTTGGACAGAAGAGCTGGTGGGTGATGGACCAGGAGCTCAAGAGAAGGGGGCGGGGCTTCAGCAGGGGGGCGGAGCAGCCAATTGCATGCTGTGTGGCAGCTGGGGTGCCCCTGCGTTTCCCCCCCCCGCCCCGGATGCTGGGGGCTCACCGGCTGGGTGGGGTGCTCCCCCTCTCCGAGCACGGCCCCGGCGGCCCGGCTACGGGGTGGGAGGAGTGTGGGGCATTGGGGGGCACCCCAGGGGTTTGCAGCTACTCACCCCCCCCCTCGCCTGCCCCCCCTCCAGCACTGCACTTTGGAGCTGGGCAGCTACATTAAGGACCTGGCGGTGGTGCACAGCGACCTGTCGAGTGTCGTCATCCTGGACAACTCGCCGGGTGCCTACCGGAGCCATCCAGGTACGAGCCGGACCCCCCCCTACCCGGGGCTGGGAGAGAACCCAGGAGTCCTGGCTTCCACCCCCTGCGCTAACAACCAGCCCCCCACTCCCTGCCCAGGACCAGGAGACAACCCAGGAGTCCTGGCTCCCAGCCCCCACTCCCCCTGCCCGGGGCCGGGAGACAACCCAGGAGTCCTGGCTCCCAGCCCCCACTCCCCCTGCCCGGGGCCGGGAGAGAACCCAGGAGTCCTGGATCCTGGCCCCCACTCCCCCCCCGCCCGGGGCCGGGAGACAACCCAGGAGTCCTGGCTCCCAGCCCCCACTCCCCCCAGCCCGGGGCCGGGAGAGAACCCAGGAGTCCTGGATCCTGGCCCTCCCTGCTCTAACCCACCAGCCCCCCACCCACTCCTCTCCAGGAGGGGTGTTGCCCCTCTCCCGATTGGGGGAGGGTCTCTCCTCCCCACCCCCGTCCCATGTCCTGACTGAAGGGAAGTGGCTCCCCCCAAAATGGACCATGAGCCACAGAGCCCCCTCCAGGGTTGTGCTGGGACCCGGGGGGGGGTCGGGGGGGCTGCATGTGGGTGTGTGGTACTGACCTGGACTCTGGGGGGGCGGGGTGGGGGAACGTACACCTCCCGCTCTGCAGTCGGCCGGCGCTGCCCCTTTAAGAGGTGTCCGTCTGTCCCTGTCTGCTAGACAACGCCATCCCCATCAAGTCGTGGTTCAGCGACCCCAGCGACACCGCCCTGCTCAACCTGCTGCCCATGCTGGATGCCTTGAGGTACCCGCCGCCGGGGGTCCAGGATGCCTGGGTTCTCGCCCCACCGCCGGGAGCGGGGTGGGGGGTTAGAGCAGGGGGGACTGGGAGCCAGAACTCCTGGGTTCTCTCCCTGGCTCTGGGAGGGTAGCTGGAGCTAGGGGTTAGAGCAGAGGGGGGGCGCTGGGAACCAGGACGCCTGGGTCCCCTCCCTGGCTCCGCTTAACAGCCTGCACTGCTCTGCGTTGGGTACCATCGGTGACCATACCAAAGGCCTGAGATCCAAGCGGTCGCAGGCTGACCCATATCCAGTAGCCCCCCGACCTGCGCTGCAGAGCCCAGGCTGGATGAGCAGGATGCTCCGGTATTGGGCTGAGCCCTGAATCCCTGCCGGGTGCCCTCCTTCCTGGGGTGGCGTCTCCGCCTGCCTGGGTTATGACCCGTTCGTGGCCCGACCCTCCAGGAACGTGTTTTTCCAGCCCCATTAGGGTTTTGGCCTTCACAACATCCTGTGGCAAGGAGTTCCACAGGTGAATTATTAGGCCGAGATCCAGCAAGGGGATCCTTTGACACTCTACACAGTCCCTGTGCTCTGTGCAAGTACCTAGGGGTGACTAAGTCAAAGGGGGCTGGTTAATTAGAGCAGGAGGGCTGGGATTCAGGACTCCTGGGTTCTCTTCTAACGCTTCCTTTCCCCTCCTCAGGTTCACAGCAGACGTGCGGTCGGTGCTGAGCCGGAACCTCCATCAGCACCGCCTCTGGTGACGTCAGCACCTCCTTTCTTCGGGCGTGGGCCCCTGACCTCCGCTGTATCCCACCGCTGCCACCACCACTTCTCCCCCTCCCCGCAACGTGGACTCCGCCCCCGGCTTTGTGGACTCTGGAGAAGAGCAGAGGCGGGGGCGAGGGGTGTTTATAAAACACCGAACCCCGCCCCCCCAATTCCCCACCGACAAACGACTCCCCCCCACCTCCTGGGGACTGACTGGGAGGGCGGAGCTTACCCGGCAGCTGGACAAAGAAAGGGGGTGTGAAACTCTGTGGCGCGCGGATGGACGTGTCTCATCAGGCTGGGGGCTGGTTTTACAAGACCCCCCCCTGCCCCCCTTGGCCTTGTACAAAGACCTCGTTTTTTTTTCTTTTCGTTTCCTTTTTCGTTCCGTTCTTCCTTCTCCTTCACCCCCCTCCCCCCCCCCGCCCCTGAGGCGGAACGGGAGGTTCGCAACCTGGAGCCGCTTGATATATATATTTCTCCCCCCCCGCCTTGGGGGGGGGCTTGGGTCTCGGATCTGGACCCAAGGGACGACCCTTCGCTGGTTTCTCAGACTCGGGGGGGGGGGGGGGGGGGGGGAGGAAAACCCGGGAGACAAATTATAGCCGCTAAGCAAGGCCAGAACCGGTGCTGTGTTCAGAGAGTTCTTACTGGGGGGGGTTCACCCCCCCCCCAGGCCGTTCCAGATGTTCAACAGCTGGAGTCTTGTGCAGGGAGAGGGAAGGATGTGGGCCCTGGCTCCGGGGGGTGGGGGCTGGTGGGTTAGAGCAGGGCCGTCTGGGAACCAGGACTCCTGGGTTCTCTCCCTGGCTCTGGGAGGGGCGATGCTGGGGATGCAGGTGAGTGCTGGGGAAGCTGCAGCCGCGGGGGGGGGGGGGGGGGTCTGCTGGGGGTCAGTGCCCAGTTGGTTCACAAGCAGCAGGCCTCCGTGCCTCAGTTTCCCCAGCTGCCAGAGGCACAGAGCTCCTGTGCCCCCAGGCCTGGGTTGGCTGCAGTTCTCGCCAGGCGGGGCACCAGGAGAGGGTTTGGGGGCCCCATTCAGTGGGGGGCCTGTCGTGAGGGGTAAAGCGGGGTTCAAGGATCAGCTGAGGACACGGCTGCACCATCAGCCCCCCCCCGCGGCAGGCTGGAACCCAGGCGTCCTGGCTCCTAGCCTCCCATTCGGGGTGAGACGGGGGCACCGCCCCCCGTTCTGTGCTGTGGGGTTACAGGGGACCTCTCACCTGCTGGAGATCGGAACTGACCCCGTGGAGCCTGAGCGGGCGGAAGGTCAATCCAGCCAGAGTGGGGGGTGGGGGGGGGGGCTCTTCCCTGGCAGGCGGGGCTGGCCCGGGGGGTGGGTGCTAGGAGGTGCTTGGGGGGGCAGGGAGTGGGCTGGGGGGCTCAGCAGAGGGTGCTCTCCTCTGGCAGGCAGGGTGGCCAGGGGGGGTCCAAGGGCGCAGGGAGCAGAGCGGGGGTGCTCTCCCCTGGCAGGTGGGGCTGGCCCCTGGGTGGTGCTGGGGGGCAGGACACATTCCATTTTTTAATTTGAAGGGTAAAATACTGCCCCCCCCCGAGGAAGTGGCAAAATACCCAGGTACTTTCCTGGGCCCAGGGGAACTCTGCGGGCGGAGCCAGGTTCTGGTTTCTGGCACTTCCTGCCGTTCCCCACCACCGCCAGCGTGCAATGCATCATGGGAGCCTCCCTTGGCAGGAGATGTGGGGGGCAGAACTGTTCCTTGGAGGAGCTGCACCTCGGCGCCGGACGAGGGGTCCCCGGGTCACCGGCCGCCCCAGAAGTGGCCGCATCTCAGCGCTGGGCGAGGGGTCCCTGTGTCACCAGCTGCCCCACCCCAGAGGTGGCCGCATCTCAGTGCCGGGCGAGGGGTCACCGTGTCACCAGCCACCCTGCTCCTGGCTCCCAGTCCCCCCCCTGCTCTGACCCACCAGCCCCCACTCCCCTCCCAGAGCTTGGGGGGGGGGAGAGAACCTAGGCGTCCAGGCTCCCAGCCCCCCTGCTCCGACCCACCAGCCCCCACTCCCCTCCCAGAGCCAGGGAGAGAACCCAGGAGTCCCGGCTCCCACCCCCCTGCTCTGACCCACCAGCTCTCACTCCCCTCCCAGAGCCAGGGAGAGAACCCAGGAGTCCCGGCTCCCAGCCCCCTGCTCTGACCCACCAGCCCCCACTCCCCTCCCAGAGCCAGGGAGAGAACCCAGGAGTCCCGGCTCCCAGCCCCCTGCTCTGACCCACCAGCCCCCACTCCCCTCCCAGAGCCAGGGAGAGAACCCAGGAGTCCCGGCTCCCACCCCCCTGCTCTGACCCACCAGCCCCCACTCCCCTCCCAGAGCCAGGGAGAGAACCCAGGAGTCCTGGCTCCCAGCCCCCTCCCCCGCTCTGACAGCGATTGCGTTCCCCCCGCCCCCCCCCACACGGCTGTTCCACCCCCCTTCCTTTGGTCTCTGCTGCCCGCAATGGTTTCACCCACCTCCCTGTACCCCCCCGTTCTCGTTTGGTTTCTTCCACAATGTACCCCCCCCCCTTTTGTCCCCCTTTCCATGGTTCCTCCCTTCGGCTTGGTCTCCCCCCACTCCTCCCATTGGTCTGTTTCCCTCCCACGCCATACCCCTGCCGCACGTGGCAGCGCCCTGTTTATCAGCCTCCTACCGGCCGGATCTTCTTCCCGGCGGGCACGTGACCAGCCTCCTTCGCTGACGTCAGTCACATGATCGTGATTCACTTGTCCTGCGCTTCCGCGGCATCCTTCCGCCGTCCTCTCTCTGGCTCTCCCCCCACCCCCGCCGGCCACGGCCAGGCCCCCTTCCGCCGCTCCCCAGCGCCTGCGGGGCCCGGCGCTTCCCTCCCGGCTACTGGCCGCGCCTCCTGCCCTCCCGCCCGTCCACGCACTACTTTGTTTTGGAGTCAAGCTGCCACGCAAGTGGCGCCGTGTACGCCGCCTCGGGCTCTGTGAATCCCGCCTGGGCGTAGCGCGGCGGGACGGAAGTCAGGCGGCGGCCGGACTTACGCCCTCTCCGTAGCTGGGGAAGAGGGGGCGGGGGAAGCGTTACGCCAGTGGCGCAGATGAGGCCGTTGAGGAAACGGACCCTTACGCCGGCAGCGCAGGGAGCTGACGCAGGGCGGGCGGCGCTTACGCCGGCGGCGCAGGGGGCGTAGGCAGGGCGGGGCGGGCGGTGCTTACGCCGGCGGCGCAGGGCGGGGGCGCTTACGTCGGCGGCGTAGGGAGCGCAGGCAGGGCGGGCGGGCGGCGCTTACGCCGGCGGCGCAGGGCGGGCGGCGGTTACGCAGGCGGCGCAGGCGGCCCCGCAGTCCCGGGCCATGAAGTTCCTGTACAAGGAGGAGCAGCCCTTCGAGCGGCCGCTGCGAGGGCGAGAAGATCCGCAAGAAATACCCGGACCGCGTCCCGGTGAGCGCCCGGGGCCGCCCCCCGCCCCGGACCGGACCCGCCCCCCCCGCCTCCTGCGGGGCCCCCCTCGAGAGACCCCCCCGCGCGCAGGCGCTTCGCTGCCCTCGACACCAGAACGGGGGGGCGGAGACCCCGCTACCAGCCCCCCCGCCCCCAGAACCGCCCCGCCCCCATCGGCCCCCGGGGGGAGAAATCCCTGCAAGCCCAGGGCAGCCCCCCTGCCCCCCCCCGCGTCCCTGCCCTGCCCTGCCGGGACCCGTCTGCCTTCCCCGGCCTTGCCCAGCCCTGCCGGGACCCGTCCCTGCCTTCCCCCGGCCTTGCCTTGCCCTGCCCTGCCGGGACCCGTCCCTGCCTTCCCCCGGCCTTGCCCTGCCCTGCCCTGCCGGGACCCGTCCCTGCTTCCCCTGCCCTGCCCCTGCCCTGCCGGGACCCGTCCCTGCCTTCCCCGGCCTTGCCTTGCCCTGCCCTGCCGGGACCCGTCCCTGCCTCCCCGGCCTTGCCTTGCCTTGCCCTGCCGGGACCCGTCCCTGCCTTCCCCGGCCTTGCCTTGCCCTGCCCTGCCGGGACCCGTCCCTGCCTTCCCCGGCCTTGCCTTGCCTTGCCCTGCCCTGCCGGGACCCGTCCTGCCTTCCCCGGCCTTGCCTTGCCTTGCCCTGCCGGGACCCGTCCTGCCTTCCCCGGCCTTGCCTTGCCCTGCCCTGCCGGGACCCGTCCTGCCTTCCCCGGCCTTGCCTTGCCCAGCCCCTGCCGGGACCCGTCCCTGCCTTCCCCGGCCTTGCCTTGCCCTGCCCTGCCGGGACCCGTCTCTGCCTTCCCCGGCCTTGCCCTGCCCTGCCGGGACCCGTCCCTGCCTTCCCGGCCTTGCCTTGCCCTGCCCTGCCGGGACCCGTCCCTGCCTTCCCCGGCCTTGCCTTGCCCTGCCCTGCCGGGACCCGTCCCTGCCTTCCCCCGGCCTTGCCTTGCCCTGCCCTGCCGGGCCCGTCCCTGCCTTCCCCGGCCTTGCCTTGCCCTGCCCTGCCGGGACCCGTCCCTGCCTTCCCCGGCCTTGCCTTGCCCTGCCCTGCCGGGACCCGTCCCTGCCTTCCCCGGCCTTGCCTTGCCCTGCCCTGCCGGGACCCGTCCCTGCCTTCCCCGGCCTTGCCTTGCCCTGCCCTGCCGGGACCCGTCCCTGCCTTCCCCGGCCTTGCCTTGCCCTGCCCTGCCGGGACCCGTCCCTGCCTTCCCCGGCCTTGCCTTGCCCTGCCCTGCCGGGACCCGTCCCTGCCTTCCCCGGCCTTGCCTTGCCCTGCCCTGCCGGGACCCGTCCCTGCCTTCCCCGGCCTTGCCCTGCCCTGCTGGGACCCGTCCCTGCCTTCCCCGGCCTTGCCTTGCCTTGCCCTGCCGGGACCCGTCCCTGCCTTCCCCGGCCTTGCCTTGCCCTGCCCTGCCGGGACCCGTCCCTGCCTTCCCCGGCCTTGCCTTGCCTGCCCTGCCGGGACCCGTCCCTGCCTTCCCCGGCCTTGCCTTGCCCTGCCCTGCCGGGACCCGTCCCTGCCTTCCCCCGGCCTTGCCTTGCCCTGCCCTGCCGGGACCCGTCCCTGCCTTCCCCTGCCTTGCCTTGCCCTGCCCTGCCGGGACCCGTCCCTTCCTTCCCCGGCCTTGCCTTGCCCTGGCCTGCCGGGACCCGTCCCTGCCTTCCCCGGCCTTGCCCTGCCCTGCCGGGACCCGTCCCTGCCTTCCCCGGCCTTGCCTTGCCTTGCCCTGCCGGGACCCGTCCCTGCCTTCCCCGGCCTTGCCTTGCCCTGCCCTGCCGGGACCCGTCCTGCCTTCCCCGGCCTTGCCTTGCCCTGCCCTGCCGGGACCCGTCCCTGCCTTCCCCCGGCCTTGCCTTGCCCTGCCCTGCCGGGACCCGTCCCTGCCTTCCCCCGGCCTTGCCTTGCCCTGCCCTGCCGGGACCCGTCCCTGCCTTCCCCCGGCCTTGCCCTGCCCTGCCCTGCCGGGACCCGTCCCTGCCTTCCCCGGCCTTGCCTTGCCCTGCCCTGCCGGGACCCGTCCCTGCCTTCCCCCGGCCTTGCCCTGCCCTGCCCTGCCGGGACCCGTCCCTGCTTCCCCTGCCCTGCCCTGCCCTGCCGGGACCCCGTCCCTGCCTTCCCCCGGCCTTGCCCTGCCCTGCCTGCCGGGACCCGTCCCTGCCTTCCCCCGGCCTTGCCTTGCCCTGCCCTGCCGGGAACCCGTCCCTGCCTTCCCCGGCCTTGCCTTGCCCTGCCCTGCCGGGACCCGTCCCTGCCTTCCCCCGGCCTTGCCTTGCCCTGCCCTGCCGGGACCCGTCCCTGCCTTCCCCGGCCTTGCCTTGCCCTGCCCTGCCGGGACCCGTCCTGCCTTCCCCGGCCTTGCCTTGCCCTGCCCCTGCCGGGACCCGTCCCTGCCTTCCCCGGCCTTGCCTTGCCCTGCCCTGCCGGGACCCGTCCCTGCCTTCCCCGGCCTTGCCTTGCCTTGCCCTGCCCTGCCGGGACCCGTCCCTGCCTTCCCCGGGCCTTGCCTTGCCCTGCCCTGCCGGGACCCGTCCCTGCCTTCCCCCGGCCTTGCCTTGCCTTGCCCTGCCCTGCCGGGACCGTCCCTGCCTTCCCCGGCCTTGCCTTGCCCTGCCCTGCCGGGACCCGTGTCCCTGCCTTCCCCTGCGCTGCCCTGCCCTGCCGGGACCCGTCCCTGCCTTCCCCCGGCCTTGCCTTGCCCTGCCCTGCCGGGACCCGTCCCTGCCTTCCCCTGCGCTGCCCTGCCCTGCCGGGACCCGTCCCTGCCTTCCCCGGCCTTGCCTTGCCCTGCCCTGCCGGGACCCGTCCCTGCTTCCCCTGCCCTGCCCTGCCCTGCCGGGACCCGTCCCTGCCTTCCCCCGGCCTTGCCTTGCCCTGCCCTGCCGGGACCCGTCCCTGCCTTCCCCCGGCCTTGCCTTGCCCTGCCCTGCCGGGACCCGTCCCTGCCTTCCCCCGGCCTTGCCTTGCCTTGCCCTGCCCTGCCGGGACCCGTCCCTGCCTTCCCCGGCCTTGCCTTGCCCTGCCCTGCCGGGACCCGTCCCTGCCTTCCCCCGGCCTTGCCTTGCCCTGCCCTGCCGGGACCCGTCCCTGCTTCCCCTGCGCTGCCCTGCCCTGCCGGGACCCGTCCCTGCCTTCCCCCGGCCTTGCCTTGCCCTGCCCTGCCGGGACCCGTCCCTGCCTTCCCCCGGCCTTGCCTTGCCCTGCCCTGCCGGGACCCGTCCCTGCCTTCCCCCGGCCTTGCCTTGCCCTGCCCTGCCGGGACCCGTCCCTGCCTTCCCCTGCGCTGCCCTGCCCTGCCGGGACCCGTCCCTGCCTTCCCCCGGCCATGCCTTGCCTTGCCCTGCCGGGACCCGTCCCTGCCTTCCCCGGCCTTGCCTTGCCCTGCCCTGCCGGGACCCGTCCCTGCCTTCCCCCGGCCTTGCCTTGCCCTGCCCTGCCGGGACCCGTCCCTGCCTTCCCCCGGCCTTGCCTTGCCCTGCCCTGCAGGGACCCGTCCCTGCCTTCCCCCGGCCTTGCCTTGCCCTGCCCTGCAGGGACCCGTCCCTGCCTTCCCCCGGCCTTGCCTTGCCCTGCCCTGCCGGGACCCGTCCCTGCCTTCCCCCGGCCTTGCCTTGCCCAGCCCTGCCGGGACCGTCCCTGCCTTCCCCCGGCCCTGCCGGGACCCGTCATGCCGTCTAACTGCCCCGCCCTGCCAGGACCCGTCATGCCTTGTAGCCGCCCCGCCCTGCCGGGACCCGTCCTGACTTCCCCCTGGCCTGCCCTCCCGGGACCTGTCCTGCCTTCCCCCTGCCGGGACCTCTCTTGCATTTCCTCTGCCCTGCCGGGACCTGTCCTGCATTATCCCCGCCTGTTACCCTGCCCATCTGGGACCTGTTCTGTGTTACCCCTTCCCCTGTCCTGCTGGGACCGGTCCTGCCTTTCCCCTGCCTCCTGCCCCGCCGGGACTGGTCCTGCCTTTCCCCTGCCTCCTGCCCCGCCGGGACCGGTCCTGCATTCCTCCTGCCCCCTCCCCACCCCTCCCCTGTCGGGTCCTGTCCTGCGTTCCCCCTGCCCCCTCCCCTCCCCTCTCCTGCCGGGACCTGTCCTGCTTTCCCCCTGCCCTGGCCTGGTCTGCCGGGACCTGTCCTGCGTTCCCGCTGCCCCACCGGGACCGGTCCTGCTTTCCCCCTACTCCCTGCCCTTCGCTGCCAGGACCTGTCCTGCCTTCTCCCTGCCCTCCCCTGCGTCGCCGGGACCGGTCCTGCCTTTCCCCTGCCTCCTGCCCCGCCGGGACCGGTCCTGCCTTTCCCCTGCCTCCTGCCCCGCCGGGACCGGTCCTGCCTTTCCCCTGCCCCCTCCCCACCCCTCCCCTGTCGGGACCTGTCCTGCGTTCCCCCTGCCCCCTCCCCTCCCCTCTCCTGCCGGGACCTGTGCTGCTTTCCCCCTGCCCTGCCCTGGTCTGCCGGGACCTGTCCTGCGTTCCCGCTGCCCCACCGGGACCGGTCCTGCTTTCCCCCTACTCCCTGCCCTTCGCTGCCAGGACCTGTCCTGCCTTCTCTCTGCCCTCCCCTGCCCTGCCGGGACCTGTCCTGCGCTCCCCGTGCCCCCTGCCAGGACCCCCATCCCCTTGGATATGAAGCTTGAAGGGGTTTGACCACTGTGTGTGTGTGTGTGTGTGTTCGGGGGGCGGTCGGGTTGTACCGCTGGGCACAGATCCATCCCAACCCCTCCCACCGCTACCTGGCTTGAGCTATTCCATCCTCCCCCCACGCTCATGGGGCTTTACTCCCAGGCCCCCAAGTGCCTGGGCGGCTCCCAGCTGACCCACAGCGTCTCCTCCCTCCCCCCGCAGGTGATTGTGGAGAAAGCCCCCAAAGCCCGGATAGGAGACCTGGACAAGAAGAAATACCTGGTCCCGTCAGACCTTACTGGTCAGTGCGGCCCCCCCAGGGTGTGCCTTGCTGCTGGGGTGGGGGGTGGGGGGCAGATCCTTCCAGTGGCACGGGAGGGGGCTTGTGACTGGATATGGGTGGGAGGGGGTTCTTGGGGGGTTGTCTCTGGGAACTGGGGCGAAATGAGGGGAGCAGATAGAGGGGGAAGCTGAGGTGGTCTTCGTGGGGTTGGGAGGTGGGCAGATGAATGGGGGTTTCTTAAAGGGACAGGTGGGGGTTTCTGGGGGGCACGGAGGAGGGGTACTGGGTAGCCTCTCCCATGGCTTGAAGTGAGACTAGATAAACCAGGGTGCGCCCCATGGGGGGAATCCCCCAACTCTAAACCTCCCACATAGCGCTGTGGGGGGGCGTGTCCCAGAAGGGCCCTTGGAGGGGGTGCCCCATCCTGACCCCCCCCCCGCTTTCTCCTCCCCCAGTCGGACAGTTCTACTTCCTGATCCGGAAGCGAATCCACCTAAGGGCCGAGGACGCCTTGTTCTTCTTCGTCAACAACGTCATCCCCCCGACCAGCGCCACCATGGGCCAGCTGTACCAGGTAGGGTGCCAGGGCGCTGGGGGGCAGGGAGTGGGGCGGGGGGCTCGGCAGGGGGCGCTCTCCCCCGGCAGGCGGGGCTGGCCCCAGGGCGGCGCTAGGGGACACTGTGGGGCAGGGGGCTCAGCAGGGGGCGCTCTCCCCTGGCAGGCGGGGCTGGCCCCAGGGCGGCGCTAGGGGACACTGTGGGGCAGGGAGTGGGGTGCAGGGCTTGGCAGGGGGTGGTCTTCCCTGGCAGGCAGGGCTGGCCCCAGGACGGCACTAGGGGGTGCGGTGGGGCAGGGAGCGGGGCGGGGGGGTCCTCTCCCTTGGTAACAACCCCCCCTTTTCTCCCCCCCCCTGCCGCAGGAGCACCACGAGGAAGACTTCTTCCTCTACATCGCTTACAGCGACGAGAGCGTCTACGGCATGTGAGGCGCCACGCTCCCCCCCGCCACCGGGGGCGCCCTCCTCCCCGAAGGGACCTGCACTTTCTCCTTTTGTTGGTTGATCTCCGTGATAAGAGCCTTTCTCCTCCCGGGGGGGGTGTGTGTGTGTGTGAGGATGGGGGGGGTACTGTTCTCTGAATACCCCCCCTCCCTGTGACCCCCCCCCTCCGCCTAATTAAATCCTCCCCATATAACCACCCCTCCCTGCTCTGTCTGGGTTTCCTTGGCTAATCTTCCCCCTCTGTGATTTCCTGCCATGAAGGGTTTTTCCAACCCCCCCTGCACCCACTGACCCCCCAAAATCGCTGGCACCTCATGACACCCAGCAGGGCCCCAAGCTGCCACCAGGGGGCCCTGTCCGGCCGCGCTTGTAACATGCTGTGGGGGGGGGAAAGGGGGGGCGTAATAAAATGACAAGGAAAACCCTGAGCCTGGGTGTTATTTCTGTGGGTTGGTGGGGGGGAGGATGGCTACACTGTGTGGGGAGTTGGGGGGTGGCCTGATGGCTGCTGTTCGGGGAAGGGGGCAGGAAGAGATGCCCCCGTCCCTCAGAAGGGAGGAGGGGTTAGAGGGAAGAGGTTTTGGGGCTCCCTAAGGTGGGGGTGGGTATCCCTGCAAAGCAGGGGATGGGGGGAAATGGGATTAACTTGAGCTGGGGAGAGAACCCAGGAGTCCTGGCTCCCAGCCACACCCCCCTGCTCTAACCACCAGCCCCCACTCCCTTCCCAGAGCCGGGGAGAGAACCCAGGAGTCCTGGCTCCCAGCCCCCCCTGCTCTCACCATGAGCCCCCACTCCACTCCCAGAGCTGGGGAGAGAACCCAGGAGTCCTGGCTCCCGGCCCCCCCCGCTCTAACCCACCAGCCCCCACTCCCCTCCTAGAGCCAGACAGAGAACCCAGGAGTCCTGGCTCCCAGCCCCCCTGCTCTAACCCACCAGCCCTCGCTACCCTCCCAGAGCCGGAGAGAACCCAGGAGTCCTGCACCTCCAACTCTCGAGGGAGGGGTTGGACGGGGCCTCTTCGGTGGTGACAGGTTGACCCTGGCCAATCAGTGCCCCGCCTGGTCCGTGGGCGGGGTCAACACCAACAGGCGCTTTCCATCCGGGCCATGGCCCCGGAGGGACTACAGGTCCCAGCGTCCTTCCGCCCGGAAGTCCCTCTCCCCCCCGGAAGGAGAGTAGTCTCGCCGCCGCTCAGTGCTGGGACTCCATCTCCCGGCGTGCCCGGCCGGGGCGGAGGAGCGAGCGCGCAGTCGCGACGCGGGGGCTGCTGGGAGTTGGAGTCCCCTGGCTGCCGCGTGCGGGCGGAGACAGCGCGGCGGCGGACTCCATCTCCCGGGGTGCAGCGCGGCGGCGCGGCTGCCGGGCGGGCGGGGGGAGCGAGGAGGGGAGCGAAGGGGGCGGCCGGGCGGGGTGGGGAGCGGAGTCGGGCGGCACCGGACGGAGGGAGAGAGCGGCCCGGGGTGCGAGCCCCGCGCGGGGCGGCGAGGCCATGGCGGAGCCCAGCCCGGAAGGTGCGCGGGGGGGACCAGCCGGGGGGGCGAGGTGGGGGACTCCGGGAGCGGGCGCGCACCCGGGGGGGAAGTTGCGGGGGGCTCAGATGTGGGGGGGAGAGATCGGAGCTGGGGGAGCTGGGGGATTGGGGGGCACCGCAGTGGGGGGGGGGACCGGCGAGGGAGAAATTGGGGGCACGGGGGGGGGGAGAGACCGGAGCTGGGGGCACGGAGACAGGAGAGCTGGGAGTGGGGGAGACTGGCCCTGGGGAGGGGGGCCGGGGGAGGAGATCTGGGGGGCAGAGTTGGGGGGAGACCGGAGCTTGGAGGGGGGAGAAAGGAGAGCGGGGAGGGGGGCCGGGGGAGCGGGAGGAGAGCTGGGGGGGCACAGTCGCGGGGGGAGCCCGGAGCTGGGAGGGCGGCAAGAGGCGAGCTGGGGGTGGGGGTGACTGGCCCTGGGGAGGGGGGCCGGGGCAGGAGATCTGGGGGGCAGAGTTGGGGGGAGAAAGGAGAGCTGGGAGGGGGGCCGGGGGAGCGGGAGGAGAGCTGGGGGGGCACAGTCGCGGGGGGAGCCCGGAGCTGGGAGGGCGGCAAGAGGCGAGCTGGGGGTGGGGGTGACTGGCCCTCGGGAGGCAGGGTTGGGGGGCTGGGGGTGGGGGGCAAGGGGCACTGTAGGAGGGCCGGGGGAGGGGGAGCTGGAGGAGATCTGGAGGATTGGGGGGCACAGGGTGGAGGGGGAGACTGGCCCTGGGGAGGGGGGGCCGGCAGCGGGGGAGCTGGAGGAGATCTGGGGGGCACAGTTGGGGGAGCCCGGAGCTAGGAGGGCGGCAAGAGGCGAGTTCGGGGTGGGGGTGACTGGCCCTGGGGAGCCGGGGTTGGGGGGCCGGGAGGAGGCAGGAGGGAGGAGCTGAGGCGGTGTGGTGGGGTGACCAGCCCTGGGGAGGGGAGCAGAAAAGGGAGATTGGGGGTGCACAGCAGTGGAGGGGGCAGGACCCCGGGGGGGCCTGGGGCTGAGGACAGGGTGGGGGCTCGAGGGAGCATGGCGCGGGGGGGGAGCGGGACTGGGGGGGCAGAATATGGCAGGCAGGCGCTGGGGGTAGGAGCGAGGGGGGTGTGGGGAGAGAAGTGAGACCGGTGTTGGGGGGCAGTACCGCGGCGGGGGGGGGGGCTGAGGGAGAGCTGGCCACGGGGGGTGGGAGATTGGGGGGCTGTAGGGAGCTGCGTGTGGGGGAGGCTCGAAGGAGCAGGGGGGAAGGTGGGATTGGGGGGGCTGGGGGCCAGGTTATGGGGAGGGAGAACCTGGGGGGCTAGCAGGAGGAGAAGGGGGGGTGCTTGAAGCGGGGGGGGGCGGTTCTGGGGGGGCAGGAAGGAGAAGCCGGAGGAACCGGGTGAAGGGGGGGGGGAAACACGAGAGGGAAACCATGGCGAAAACCTCTGCGGGGGGCGGGGGGCTGGAGACTTAGGATGGGGGGGGAGCTGGAGCGGGGGGCAGGAAGGGAGGAGCTGGGGGGACCAACTCGGGGGCGAGAGAGGGGGGAGCTGGTTAAGAGGGTATGGGGTGCTGTCCAGAGGGGAAGGGGTAGCTGGAGGGGGGGGCTGGGGGGCAAGGGGTAGCTGGAGGGGGGGGGAGGCTGGGGGCAGCCGGAGTGGGGGGTGTGGTGGAATATTAACCCTGGAGCCCAGCCGGGGGGGGGGGCTGGGAGGTGGGGCTGGGGGGTGCTAGGGACCGGGGTGCGGGGTTTGGTTGCTGGCAGAGGGGGAGGGGAGGAGTTGTCAGTGAGGGTGGGGCTGCTGGGGGGGAGGGGGAGGAGCTGGCAGTGGAAGGGGGTGGGGTGAGCTGGGAGGGTGCAGTGCCGGTGGAGGGGGGGAAGCGTCTCAGGGAGCTGGAGGGGGAGGAGCCTGGGGAAGGCAGATGGGGGAGGGAGCCAGGCCACGCCCTGAGGACCAGCCTGGGGAGAGGGGAGGGGCAGGATCCTCTGCCCCCCCACCCCACCCCAGCCAGAGTCTCTACCTGGGGTCCTGGTGAGGAAAAAGTGTGTGGAGGGGGTGGTATGTCTCTCTCTTGGGGGATTGGGATCTCGGGGGGGAGGGGGGCGTCGGGATCTATGTCCTGGGGGGCTGAGGTGGGGAGACAGTTGGGGGTGTCCCTGGGTGGGGTCTCTCCCCAGGGGAGTTGCGGGGACAGGGTCTTGCATTGTGTGTGTGGGGTTGGAAATTGGGGTCAGCGCCTCTCGTGGTGGGGGGAGGAGTTTGAGGACACATGGGGGTGGTTCAGCTGCCCCCGAAATGGGAATGTGTTTGTGGGGGGGAATAAAGGCCCAGCCCCCCAAGTGGGTGGAGTGGTAGGATCCCAGACGCTGTGGGGAGATGTATCAGAAAGAGGGGGTGAAAAGGTGAAGGGGGCAGGGAAGGAAGGCTGCTGACCCCAGACAGAGGATGGGGGGAAGGGGGGAGAACCCCCCAAACTCACCCGTGCCCCCCCCTTATTTTCCAGATCCACCTCCGAACCTCAAAGCGGAGACGCAGGTGAGTCTGGGCTCTTCCCTGCACCCCGCACTGGGGTCCCACATGAGTGTGGGGGGGTGGGACTGAGGCCCCCTCCCTGCGTGAGGCCCCTCCCCCTTGGGGCATGGCTCCTGGGTGGGGGTGGGGTGGCCGTGGGGGTTGGGAAGGTCTCTGTGATGGGATGTGGTTGCAACAGAACAAACACTTGGGCATCTGGCCCGCTGCAGCCCCTCCCGGCCTGAGCACTAGACCCCGGGGGCGGGGAGAGAACCCAGGAGTCCTGGCTGCCAGCCTCCCCCCACTCCATCGCACCAGCCCCGACTCCCCTCCCAGAGCCGGGGAGAGAACCCAGGAGTCCTGGCTCCCAGCCTCCCCCCACTCCATCGCACCAGCCCCCACTTCCCTCATAGAGCCAGGGAGAGAACCCAGGAGTCCTGGCTCCCAGGGTCCAGTGGTTAGGGTTGGGGGCGGCCTGGGAGCCAGGACACCTGGGTTCTCTCCCTGGCTTGGCCTTGCTGTGTGATCTTTGGGACAAGCCCCTTCCTCTTTCTCAGCCTACTGTAGATTAACTCCGGGAGGCCCTGAAGCAAGGGTGGGTGGGGGGCAGCGCTGGGGGCGGGCGGGTGGGGGGACAGCACTTAATTCCCCCTAACGTGTCTCTGTTCTCAGCCCCCCGAGAAGCGGCGGCGAACGATCGAGGACTTCAATAAATTCTGCAGCTTTGTCCTGGCCTATGCCGGCTACATCCCGTCCACCAAGGAGGTGAGCGACCCTCTTCAGCCCCAGGGGCCTGTCCCCCCTAGGGGGCGCCAGCTCCCAACTGGCCCCAGGGCAGGGACTGGCTGGCTCGGGGGGGCAGGGAATGGGGCAGGAGTCTGTCCCCTCTAGGGGGCGCTGGCTCCCACCTGGCTCCAGGGCGGGGACTGGCTGGCTCGCGGGGCAGGGTATGGGGCACGGGGCTTGTCTCCTCTAGGGGGCGCCGGCTCCCCTCCAGCCCCAGGGCAGGGACTGGCTGGCTCGGGGGGGCAGGGAATGGGGCAGGAGTCTGTCCCCTCTAGGGGGCGCTGGCTCCCATCTGGCCCCAGAGCAGGGACTGGCTGGCTCGGGGGGGCAGGGAATGGGGCAGGGGTCTGTCCCCTCTATGGGGCGCCGGCTCCCCTCCAGCCCCAGAGCAGGGACTGGCTGGCTCGGGGGGCAGCGAATGGGGCACGGGGCCTGTCTCCTCTAGGGGGCGCCGGCCCCAGGGTGGGGACTGGCTGGCTGGGGAATGGGTTGGTACCAGGCGGTTCTCCAGTTCCCAGCCCTATCCTGAGTTACTTCATGTCCCAGCAAGCCCTTCTGGGATCCCCCAGAACATGGGATTCTGCGATATGTAGTCTTCTCCAAAGGCCCCCTCTTTGTGTTCTGGCCTCTGAAAACTACAGGTCCCAGCATGCCTTGCAGCCCGGCCATTTAGCTAAGAGGCTGGAGCACGGCACTATGGGAGCTGTAGTGTTTCCCGCCGGGCTGCCCAGAGGACATGTCCGCACAGGCGGGGCCTGCCGCGGAGCATTGCATGCTGGGACATGTAGTCTCTCTGGGAGCCCTGAACCAATGCAGGGATCTGCACATCCCAGCGGGCGGTGGGGCCCCGTGTTGCATGCTGGGAAGCGTCTTTTCTGCAAGGCGCCTGGGGCCCATTGCATGCTGGGAGAGCGGGCAACACCCTCTCCTGACCCGTGCTGCATTGCATGCTGGGAGGGCAGCCAACCCTCACCCCCCACCTGCCTGCTGGGCGGGTGGCCCGGGGACCACACCAGGGGCTGGCCTTCGCATCTCCCTGCCGCCCCCTCCCTAATCTGCGTGCCCCCCCCCCGCCCCCAGGAGAGCGACTGGACCCCTTCGGGCTCCAGCTCCCCCCTGCGCCCGGAGAGCGTGGCAGACAGCGACGGCTGGGAGTCGACCCACTCGGACCTGCACACCATCGAGACCTTCGTCAAGAAGGCCAAGTCCTCCAAGAAGAAGGCCTTCCGCCGCCTCAAGGCCGACAGCTCCCTGCTGGAGAAGATGAAGCTCAAGGACTCCCTCTTCGACCTGGATCCCGCCGCCCGGCAGCCGCCGGTGCCCCGGCCTGGCCCGCCGGGGGACAAGAAGAAGGAGAAGCGGAGCCGGCGGGCGGGGGCGGCCCCCGAGGCGGCCCGGCGGGGCCGGGGGGACTCGGCGGGCGAGAAACGCTCGCGCATCAAAAAGAGCAAGAAGCGGAAGTTGAAAAAGGCCGAGAAGAAGCTCAAGGCCTCCCTGAGCGAGACGGACTCGGAGGAGGAGGAGGCGGGGGCAGGCCGGGGCGGGGAGGAGGAGGCCCCCTCCCCGGAGGAGCTGCTGCCCGAGGGCGGCTTCCCGGAGCCCAAACTGGGGGGTGGGGAGGGCAAGGAGTGCGGCAGCACCGAGACCAGCCAGGACGGGGACGGCAGCTCCAGCGAGGGGGAGATGCGGGTCATGGACGAAGACATCATGGTTGAGTCAGGTGAGGGGGCTGGGACCATCTGGCCTGTTCGCCCAGGACGCAGTGGGGCCAGCGGCGGGCGGATGGAGCTGGCGCTGTGGGGCGTGCTGGGAGAGCTGGACGTCGGGGTGGGAGGTGGCCAAAATGTTGCTCTGCCCCCCCCCCCCCCCCCGCGCGCGCGGGCTGGCGCTGAGAATGGAACCCAGGAGTCCTGGCTCCCAGCCCGCCCTGCTCTAACCCACCAGCCCCCACTCCCCTCCCAGAGCCAGGGAGAGAACCTGGGAGTCCTGGCTCCTTGCCGCCCCCCTGCTCTAACCATTAGATTATGCTCTTGCTCCTCCTCTGCCACCCCATTTTGTCGAATAGGAACTAATTTGCTGAATTCCTTTCTTTGGAATAAGATAAATAGCAGGGACTGGCTAGCTCAGGGGGGTGGGGAATGGGGCACGGGGCCTGTCCCCTCTAGGGGGCGCCAGCTCCCACCCGGCCCCAGGGCAGCGACTGGCTGTCTCCGGGGGGTGGGGAATGGGGCACGGGGCCTGTCCCCTCTAGGGGGCGCTGGCTCCCACCCGGCCCCAGGGCAGGGACTGGCTGGCTTGCGGGGACAGGGAATGCGGCATCGGGACTTTCCCCTCTAGGGCTGAGAGGTGTCAGGTGGTGGGTGGTTCGTTATCTGTTAATTAATTAGCGGTTTTAACAAAGATGGAGCTTTTCTTTAACAAAGAGAGGTTTTCTCCGCACTGTGGGCAGGGCGCTTGAGTTCACTGGAAATGAATTCGAATTCGGCAACTAATAACGACTTTAAATAGGAACAAATTCATTTCCACAGCCCTAAATTTTCTCACTGGAGCTCATTTGGAAGCAGGCAGAGGGCGAAACCGTATCAAAAGGGGTCTCGATGGCAGTGTAGACGCTTTCATCCCACACAAGCCATTGGGCTCGGTGTGGAGTGGGTTGAAGCGTACCGGCCAGGGACAGCCAGACAGGGCAGGCTACGCAAACGGCTTGAAATTTTGGGGCCGTTTACGTCTAGAGAGACCAGCTGAAGAGCTCCGAATCTATTGAGGTGCTGGAAGCGGCAGTTTCCTGTCGTTCCAGATGGGGAAACCGAGGCACGGGTTGCGGCAGGGCTGGGAATTGAACCCGCCGCCATCTATTGAGTATTTAAAGGAAAGAAAAAAGAAGAGTCACTTGCCTTGCCTCTGGGTTCTCGCCATCCCACCTCTCCTGTCTTCCACAGAGACGCCCAGGCAGCTGAGGCCTGATTGGTTTTCTCCGAGGGGGGGGCGGGGCTGGAACAACTTTTCGGCCATTGAAACGGTCGTTTGAAACGTTCCTGTCTAGCTCAACCATCCGATCGGGGCTGGGGATCGAAGGCTTCTGAATCTCTTGCATTGGCCATCCCACTTTAGCCATCCCCCCGCTTCATCCTGCTCTAACCCCACCGGACCCGTCCCAGGACTGAGAACCCAGGCGTCCTGCGTCTCAGCCTCCCTCCCCCCCCGCCCCTGTTCTAACCCACTGCCCTCCCAGAGCCGGGGCTGGAACCCAGGAGTCCTGGCTCCCGGCCTGTCTTTGCAATGTGCTGTGTCAGGCTGTGGCACATCTGGGCTGGAGGGGAAGGGTCCCTGCGCGTTAGCTGGGGGTGCCAGCTGCATCGAGGGGGGCAGCTGGAGCTGGAGTTAGTCATGCCCTGTGGACAGAGGGAGCTGTGATGCCAATGGGGCGGGGCCAATGTCAGTCTGGGGGTGAGGGACGGGGCTGGGGGAGCTGTGTTCCCAATGGGGCGGGGCTAATGGGGGTGAAGGGGCGGGGCTAGGGGAGCTGTGTTCCCAGTGGGGCGGGGCTAATGAGGGTGAAGGGGCAGGGCTGGGGGAGCTCTGTTTCCCAATGGGGCGGGGCTAGGGGAGCTGTTTCCCAATGGGGCGGGGCTAATAGGGTTGAAGGGGCGGGGCTAGGGGAGCTGTGTTCCCAATGGGGTGGGGCTAATGGGGGTGAAGAGGCGGGGCTAGGGGAGCTGTGTTCCCAATGGGGTGGGGCTAACGAGGGTGAAGGGGCAGGGCTGGGGGAGCTGTGTTCCCAATGGGGCGGGGCTAATGTAGGCGAGGGGGCGGGGCTGGGGGAGCTCTGATGCCAGTGGGGTGGGGCTCGAGGGGCAGCCCTGCCCCTAGAGCTCTGCCCCCCTCCCTGGCCCTGACCCCCGGGTTGTCTCTGCTTCCCCCCCCCACCCCACAGGGGACGACTCGTGGGACCTGATCACCTGCTACTGCCAGAAGCCCTTCGCCGGGCGGCCCATGATCGAGTGCAACCAGTGCGGCACCTGGATCCACCTCTCCTGCGCCAAGATCAAAAAGACCAACGTCCCCGACATCTTCTACTGCCAGAAGTGCAAAGAGAGCGCCCGCAAAGCCGCCGCGCCGGCCCCCCGGGGCGGGGGGGAGCCCTAGAGACTCGGCCCCGCTCCCCACCCCCCCGCCCACCGAGCTGGAACCCCCCGAGTCGCCGTGAGGGCTTCAAAGCCCCCCCCCTGAGGGGAGATTCGCCCTGACATCCGTGTGCTCACGTTGCCCCCGCTGGCTGATGGAGAGGGGTGAGATTGACACATGGGGGGCGTGAAATTAAGCTGCTGCTCTTTCCAGCCCCAGTGGATGGGGAGGGGGGAGAGGAAATTGGGGGTGCTCCACCCCCCTTCCCGGCTGTAAATATAGAAGGAAAGTGGAGGGGTTTATTTTGTGTGTTTTTTTTTTATCTCCCCTTCCTTTCCCCCCTCCCCCGTTTCCTTTTTAAAATGGAGACTTTATGCCTGCCCCCCTCCGCCCCCCAGTATGTCGTGGAAGTGGGGTGCAGCCGGGGGGGCAGTGAATCAACACAAAAGGGGGGCGTTTGGTTAAGTTCCCATCAAGGGACCTTTTTTCGGGCCGGAGAGAAGGGCCAGTCAGTTCGAAAGACTCCCTCTGCCTGCCCCCCCCGCCCCCAAAGCAGCGAGGGGGGGCCCTGCTGGCAGTTGCGGGGGGCGTCGCCGGCTGAGGAGCAGCAGGGGAGGGGGGTGCTCTGAATAGATGGGCGCAGATTGAAGAGCGTGGGGGGGGCGCCGGACCTTGCTTCCTTCTGGGGTGCGGGGCAGCCCCTCATGAACAGCTGCAGCGCCTTCCCCCCCCTCGCCGCACCCCGAAGCGGGAGACCAGATCGCAGCCCCCCCCCCCTTTAATCTGCGTTTCTTTTTTGAGGGTGGGGCTGCAATTCCACACACCCCCCCCCGTTTGTTTTAATAATATTTTGCAGCTTGAATGTAAATAAATAACGTGGACCCTTTTGCGTTTGTACAGGAGAATGGAGCTGCCCTCTTTTTTTATATGGGGGGAGACCATCTCTGAGAGACCATGTGGGGCTGGGGAGGGGGTGTCATGGGGCCTTTCCACCCTGGGGGACGCTGTCTCCGATCCGGCCCCATGGCGGAGGATTGGCCGGTTCAGAGGCATGGGGCACGGGGCCGCCAAGTCCCCCCGGGCTGGCTCCGGGGCCTTCCCCTACTCTAGGCTGGAACGAGATGGGAGTTCCCCTTTGGGGTGACCCCAGCTTCGGCCCCCCCCCTTGTTGCCCCTCGGGGGTGGAGGCAGATGCCCCCAGGCACTCGCAAAGGGGGGCGGGGGAGCTGGGGCTTTGGCCCCGGTTGTCGCCAGGATGCGAGCCCTCGATTGGGACGTGGGACCAGGGAAAGTGAGTGCCCAGGTTTTCGTAGGACCTACTGTAAACATCCCATCCCACCACAGCTCACAAAACACCAGCAATTCGGCTCCCATGTTTCGGGCTGGACCCAATGGACAGGGGGCGCTGGAGGGGGCGGTACTGGTTTCCCCACACACACACAGCGCCCCCTGCTGGGAGAGGCTGGAGTAGCTGGGCACTCCCCCTTCCCTGTTCCCACACCTCCTCGGGGACCCAGGTGTCCGGGAACTTTTATCGTTGCCCGTGGAGGAGGTCAGTATCGTTCTCTCCATTTGAGATGAGGGGGAAACTGAGGCATGAAGGAGGATGGGAGGGAGCGATTGTTGCCTCGGTCCCAGTTCAGTGCTGTACCCACTAGGCAAGACTGTCCTAACGAGCTAAACCATGAGACAAGGGGCTTCACTTGTCAGCCTTGCCCTGGGGTGCCTGGGGGAGCTTAGCTACGTGGCCGCTCTCTGCCTCAGTTTCCCCTCAGGACAGGGGGTGTGGGAGGACCAACTCTGGGAGAGACCAACTCTGCCCACAGCTGGGGAGGGGGAAGCAGCTGGGGTCTAACGAGTCCCATGTCTGTCCAGCTGATGCCCCAGATGCCCAGGAGGGGGCGCTCCTTGCTGCCCCCCTGGCTAATGGGGTGTGGCCAATTCCAGACCCATGCAGCCCCCGCGGCTCCCTAGTGCACAATGTGCTGCTTCCACCTGCCCCCCACTCCCCCGCCTAGCCCCCCACCTTTCGTCCATCTCCCTTCCCCACTTCATTTCCCTCTCTGACTCTCCCTCCCTCCCCCCATTCCCACCCTTCCAACCCATCCCTCTGATGCTCCCCTCCCTGCCCCCCATTCCTCTTTGATTCCCCTGACTCCCTCTTTCCGTTGACTCTCCCTCCCCTAGGCTTCCTCCTCTGACCCACCTCCCCCTGCCTTCCCCCTTTGCCTCCTTCTGTCCCCCTCTGACTCCTGCCTTTGCCTCCCCCAGATCCTCTTCCCCTTCTGACCCACCTTCCCCTTTTCCCCGCTGTCCCCCCTCCCCCTCTGACCTCCCTCTCTGACTCCCCTCTCCCCTTTTCCCTCTTACCCCTCCTCATCTGAGGCCAGTGCCTCCCCCTCTGACCCCTCCCCCCAATTCCCGCTGGCCTCCCCTCCCCACCGTTTTCCCTCTCTGAACCCTCTCCCTCTGCCTCCCCCTTCCCCACTCTGACCCCCTCCCCCACCCTTTCCATCTGACTCCCATCCCCTTCTGACTCCTCCTTCCTGCTCTGACCCCCCTTCCCCATCCTCTCCCTCTACCCCCCTCTTCCTCTTCCCCCTCTGACCCCTTTCCCTCAGCCCCCCTCTGACTCCTCCTTCCCCCTCTGACTCTTTCCCTCTGCCCCCTTCCCCACCCTTTCCCTCAGCCCCCCTCTGACTCCCCTTCCCCCCCTTTCCCTCAGCCCCCCTCTGACTCCTCCTTCCCCCTCTGACTCTTTCCCTCTGCCCCCTTCCCCACCCTTTCCCTCAGCCCCCCTCTGACTCCCCCTTCCCCCTCTGACTCCCCTTCCCCCCCTTTCCCTCAGCCCCCCTCTGACTCCTCCTTCCCCCTCTGACTCCCCTTCCCCCCCTTTCCCTCTGCCCCCCTTCACCCTCTTCCCTGACTCTCCCCCTCTTCCCCCCCCTCTGACTCCCCTTCCCCCCCCAACGCTCCTGCCCCATGACGCCAGCACGTTGCGTGAGGCGCGCACGCGCGTAAGGGGACGCGCGCGCACACGCCGCCCCTCCCTCTCGTCTTCCTCCTCCTCCACCCCGCCCCCAGCACCCCTCACTCAAGTCAAGCCGTCTCCGTCACGTGACGGGGGACGAGGTGGGGGCCCCGGCGCGCGCGCGCGCGCCCGCACACACGCTTGCACGCAGCGCCGTGACGCAGCCGCGCACGGCGGCCCGCGTAGCGTAGGGACGCGACGGTCCCAGACGTAGGAGGGCGGCTCGCGCGCGCGCGGGGGGCCGCCGCGCTTTCCCACCCCCCCGCCCCCTTCCGCCGCGGGATTGATTCGTTCCCGTCCGGCGGCGGCGGCGGCGGCGCAGGCGCGCTGGGCCGGGCCGGGCCGTACCATGGCGGCGGCCGGCGCGGGGGGGGCGGGCGAGACCAAGGTGATCTACCACCTGGACGAGGAGGAGACCCCCTACCTGGTGAAGATCCCGGTGCCCGCCGAGCGCATCACGCTGGGCCACGTCAAGGCGGCGCTGAGCCGGCCCGGCGCCAAGTACTTCTTCAAGAGCATGGACCAGGACTTCGGGTACCGGGGACCCAGGCGTCCGGGGGACCCCGCCCCTTCCCTCCTCTCCCCCCCCCGGGGGACCCCGCGCCCCATCCCCCTTCCGGGGGGACCCAGGCGTCCGGGGGACCCCGCCCCTTCCCTCCTCTTTCCCCCCCCGTGGGACCCTGCGCCCCATCCCCCTCCGGGGGGACCCAGGCGTCCGGGAGACCCCATCCCCTCCCTCCTCTTCCCCCTTCCGGGGGGACCCAGGCCGCCGTGGGACCCCGCACCCCATCCCCCTTCCGGGGGGACCCAGGCCGCCGTGGGACCCCGCACCCCATCCCCCTTCCGGGGGGACCCAGGTGTCCGGGGGACCCCATCCCCTCCCTCCTCTTCCCCTCCGGGGGGGACCCAGGTGTCTGGGGGAGCCCGCCCCCCATCCCCCTTCCGGGGGAACCCAGGCGTCCGGGGGACCCCACGCCCCATCTCTCTTCTGGGGTGACCCAGGCGTCCGGGAGACCCCATCCCCTCCCTCCTCTTCCCCTCGCCCCCCGGGCGGGACCCAGGCGTCTGGCGGACCCCGCCCCCCATCCCTTTTCTGGGGGGACCCAGGTGTCTGGGGGACCCCACGCCCCATCTCTCTTCTGGGGGGACCCAGGCGTCCGGGAGACCCCATCCCCTCCCTCCTCTTCTCCCGGGCGGGACCCAGGCGTCCAGCGGACCCCGCCCCCCATCCCTCTTCTGGGGGGACCCAGGCGTCCGGTGGACCCCGTCCTCCATCCCTCTTCTGGGGGGACCCAGGAGGTCCACCCCCCATCCGCTTTCCGGGGCGGACCTCCTTCCCCGGGGAACCTAGGCGTCCGGGGGACACTTTCCTCCATCCCCCTTCTGCGGCGGGACCCACTCGTCTGGGAGACCCTGGGGCACTCCATCATCCCCTTTCGGGGGGGGGGCAGGTATCCGGGAGACCCTGTGCCCCCCCCCTCAGGAGGACCCAGGAGTCCAGGGGACCCGGGCCCCTCCATCATCCCACCTCTCAGAGGGGACCCAGGCCTCCAGGAGACCCCTCCCCCCACCCCTGTGCCAGGGAGACCCCGGCGTCCGGCAGATCCCCCTTTCCCTGGCCCCCACAGGCGTCCTTGGCATGGGGAAGGACCCCTGCCGCGCCGCTCCCCACCCCACCCTGTCCAGAGCCTTCATAACACCAGGCGGCCGGGGCTGGCAACAGACCGGCCGGGGGCCAAATCCGGGTCGCCCAGCGCTCTGGGACTGACCCGGACATCTTTTTGGTCTACTTATTACAATCCCTAGTGTGATGCTGACGACGATATTTTAATTTTCTCTGGGGCCTTGACTACACCTTGACCAAGAAATGCGGACCCGGACCAAAAATAATTGAGTCCCCCCTGCCGCGTGGGTACGGGGGCAGATAGACCATCCGGGTGGCGGAGCTGGGAGCGAGAAGGCGATATCCGGATGGTGGCATAGATCCATAATACTTCAGAGCTGGGAGCATATCAATAACACCGGCGTCGGATCCCTAAGGATCCCTGGCCAGAACGCCACCCATCAATAGCAAGGGATAAATAACCGAGCGTAGAGGAATTTCCAATTCAAAATTGTGTCATTAATCTATCGGTAGGGGTCATAACGAAGCGGCAGGGGGTTTTAAATATCCAGGCTCAGCGCTGATTTATAAACAGGGCCCTCCCCAATCCACGAACAGCGCGTCACGGGTGGTGAAATCTGGTCTCCCCCCCGGTGAAATCTGGTCTCTTGTGGGCTTTTACCCTGTGCTACACAGATTTCACCGGGGAGACCAGCGTTTCTCAAACTGGGAGGCCTGACCCAAAAGGGAGTTGCGGCGGAGGGGATTTTAGGGTGGGGGGGTCATGGTATTGCCACCTTTACTTCTGCGCTGCCCTCGGAGCCGGGCGGCCGGACAGCGGCGGCTGCTGACTGAGGGCCCAGCAGTGCAGACGTAAGGGTGGCAATCCCCTACCATGCCATCCTTCTGCCCTGCCTTCAGAGCTGGGCTCTTGGCCAGCAGTCGCCGCTCTCCGGTTGCCCGGCTCTGAAGGCAGCACCACCGCCAGCAGCCGTAACCTTGCAACCTTTCCCCCACAGCTCCTTTTTGGGTCAGGACCCCTGCAATTCCAGCACTGTGACGCTTCAGATTCAACAAGCTGAAATACTGAAATTAATGATTTTTAAAATCCTATGACGGTGACGTTGACCAAAGTGGACCGCGAATTTGCTAGGGCCCTCTTTAGAAACGAATAGTAAAATGCCTGTCTTGAGTGACAAATAACGTAGCTGTGGGGCTGACTCCAATACCGCTTTGGGGTTATAAACGACGGAATGCATAAATCGGTCATAAATGACGAATAATGCAATATAGCTTATGGTTTAAGCACATATTGGCCTGGAGATACGTATGAGATGATGGCGAGCTATCTACTTCCAAAAATACGGTATAAATAGGTTTTTCAAAATTAGACTTCTTAAAATAATTTTGGTGGATAGTATCTATGTTTGAAAGAGGGGTTTTTCCCCCTGATTTGTATCGATTTTAAATTTTCACAGTACGTGCAAAATTAGGGGGTTGAAGTGTTTTTAATGCTTGTCAATATGGATTCAGAGTAACAGCCGTGTTAGTCTGTATTCGCAAAAAAAAAAGGAGTACTTGTCGCACCTTAGAGACTAACCAATTTATTTGAGCATAAGCTCCGATGAAGTGAGCTGTAGCTCACGAAAGCTTATGCTCAACTAAATTGGTTAAGTACTTTTCTTTTTGTCAATATGGAGTGTGTCAATGGCGTGAAATTATGCGGGTGGGAATGTTTTTTTCAATTGTGATCAATTTTAAATTTTCACCGTTGTGCAAAAGATCATAGCGTTTTTCAGGTTTATCGATCTAAATTCTTGCAGTGGCGTGAAATTATGGGATTGAAGCATTTTTCCCCCATTTTTTATCAGTTATACATTTGCACAATTGTGGGTTTTAAGTCTGCTTTTTATTACCTGTATGGATTTAAACTTTCACGGTTGTGGGAAATTATCGGGCGGGTCAGACGCTGATTATTTAATGACCGCGAGTGTTAAGATTCAAAGAGTTAAAGCTTTGTAACCGTGAAAACACAAATGGTCAACATCACGTGTCAAAATAGCCTTAAATGAAACTCGAATGAGTTCTCAAGAATCATTTTTCTTACGTTTCCTACCTGTAAACTTTGATTATTATCCGTGGTGAAATTGATGTTTACTGACATTTACCCATAAAACTCTAATCTTTCCAAGCCTGGATATAAATATTGGGTTAATAATTATTAATTGTAACCCGACATGGATTTTGTTATAAATAATACCACATATATATAGGATTATTAATAGTCAGGCATAGATTTTAGCGTATAAATAACACAATAGAGATGTCAAGTGATCCATAAATAGCATTCTCTATACATTTGGAGTTATGAGTAACTAATAACGCTGAAAATACAGACATTTGATTATAAAGGACAATAGTCAAAATAGACACAGAATTGAAACCGTTGTGAAAATATTTCTGGTCCGTAGAAGTTGCTAAATTCTTTTTAACGGAATAAATAAATAAAAACCGAGATTGTCAATCTTTTTTTCGTTCAGTTCATTGAGAAATTCTAAATTCGCTTTCCTCCTGTGTAAAACACTGACCCCAGCCTCTGGCAGTCTGCATTTGAGCTACTCATATAGGCTGATTAAAATATCCAGACCCATCCGAGCATGGGAAATCTTTGGTCAAGGGAAGCAGGCATTTTCCACGGCCCTCAAAATTGTTAACGATCCTCTGGAACATCTTTGTAGGGATTTGAAGTCCGACGTCCCGGCTGAATTTCCAGCCAGGCTTATTCCATTCGGCCTCCCTAAAATCCCCCTCCTCATACAGGAGTGTAATTATTTCTTTGCTTCAAGTGCCACATGCCTCGACTGAGATCCCACCACGCTAGGTGCTGTATAAACAGAACAGTCCCTGCCTTAAATTGTTGTGTGGTGTCACTATGTGGCTGTTAATCGGCTTCTGTGTCCCACCCCAGAGGTGGGTGCATCTCCGCACCGGGCGAGGGATCCCCTTATAAACAGCCGCCCCTTCCCCAGAGGCGGCTGCATCTCAGCGCCGGGTGAGGGATGCCTGGTCACACGGCGGCTCTAACCTGTTTCCATTTCTCTCCGCTGTAGGGTTGTCAAGGAGGAGATTTCAGACGACAATGCGAAGCTGCCCTGTTTCAACGGGAGAGTCGTCTCCTGGGTATGGCCGTGTGGGTCGTTCTCCTTACTACAGGAAGTTGCATTGGGGCATAGAAATCCCTGCTGCTGATCAGACCCAGAGGCCCATCTAGCCTGGTCTCCTGCCCCTTCCCCACCGTCCCGGATCAGGCCTGTGGGCCCATCTAGCCTGGTATCTTGCCCCTTCCGCACTGTCCCGGGTCAGGCCCATGGGCCCATCTAGCCCGGTATCCCGCCTGCTGGATCAGACCAGTGGGCTGCCCAAGCCTACTATGGTCCCTCGCCTTGCCCAGATCAGACAGAGGGGGAGCGGGGGGGTTTCTGGTTCAGGGGCCGTGGGATGGTTCAGTCCAAGGCAGCTCACGCACCCTTTGTCCCCCCCCATCCCCTCCCCAAGCTGGTGTCTTCGGAGACCCCCCAGCCCGAGCCGGTGCCGACTCCCGCAGAGACCCGACCGGAGCCCTCGCCCCCGCCGCCCCCCTGCCCCCGCTGCCCGTGGAGAGGACCAGCGGCATCGGGGACTCCCGGCCCCCCTCCTTCCAGTGAGTACGGGATGGGGGGGGGGAAGGGTCCACCTCTCAGAACTGGGGGGTGTAATCTTCTGCATTGGGGGGTGTGGAAGAGTCCAATTGCCAGTATTGGGGGGAGCCACTCATCAGGTGGGAGAGTCCACCTGGAGTACTGGGGAGGGGTTTTAAATCCTCTGCATTGGGGATGGAAGAGTCCACCTGCCACTACTGGGGGGGCTTAAATCCTCTGCATTGGGGATGGAACAGTCCACCTGCCAGTATTGGGGTGGGGGGGTTAAATCTTGTGCACTGGGTGGTGGAAGAGCACACGTGCAGTACAGAGGGGGTGGAAGAGTCCACCTGCCCGTACTAGGGATGGAGGGAGAAAATCCTCTGTATTGGGGTGGGTGGAAGAGTCCACCTGCCAAAAAACAGGGGAGGGATGGAAGGGTCCACCTGCCGGTATGGGTTCGGGGGTGGGTGGAACATAATCCTGTGTAATCCCCAGACCTGATTGCAATAGGTCAGATTGGAAGATTCCACTGACTAAGCAGGGGAGGTTTAAGGGACTGTGCGCAAGTCGGGGAGAGGAGTGGAGACTTCGGAAGAGTCCACAGATGACAGGTGGGGGGAGGTGGAAGGGGCCGTCTTCCTCTGGTGGAGGGGCAGCAGCGGTGGACCCCAACAGTAACCAACCGTGGGTCTTTGCAGCCCTAACATCTCGGGCAGCCGGGAGAACCTGGAGCACGAGACGGAGACTGAGTCGGTCGTGTCGCTGCGGAGGGAGAGGCCGCGGCGCCGGGAGAGCACGGAGCATGGTGGTGAGGGGCCCCCTAACCAGCCAGGACTCCTGGGTTCTCTCCCCGGCTCTGGGAGGGGAGTGGGGGCTGGTGGGTTGGGGGGGGGGGCTGGGAGCCAGGACTCCTGGGTTCTCTCCCCGGCTCTGGGAAGGGAGTGCGACCGTCACCTCAGCCTCCTGACCCTGGCCCTATTCCCCCCACCACAGGCGGGCACCGGCCGAACGGGCAGTCACGGCTGGAACGACACCTGGCCGGCTATGAGAGCTCATCCACCCTGCTGACCAGTGAGATCGAGACCACCAGCCTGTGCGACTCAGATGACGACGACACCATGAGCAGGTGGGACGGGGGGTGGGGCGGGCATGAAGGAGAAACCCATGGGGATCCTGGTGGTGGTGGCATTAAATTCAGGGGCAAATCCAGGGTGGAATCCAGGAGCAAACCCCATGGGAGTCCCCCTGGTTGAGGGGGAACCAGAGTAAACTCGCAGGGTCCCCCTGGTGGAGGGAAGAGAGTTGGGGGTCTCCCTGGTGGAGGGAAGATACAGGGGTAAGGTAACCCAGCAGGGTGCTGCTAGTGTGGGGGTTCCCCATGGTGGTGGGATCTGGGGGCAGGGCAACCCAGCGGGGTGCTGCTGGTGTGGGGCAGGGAGTTGGGGATTCCCCGTGGAGGTGGGATCTGGGGGCAGGATAACGAAGTGGGGTGTGCTGGTGTGGAGCAGGGAAATGGAGGGTCCCCGTGGTGGCAGAGAATCCAGGGGCCGGGTAACCTGGTGGGGGAAAGGGAGTCGGGGACAGAAGTTCCATGGGGACCCCTGGGGTGAGATGGGCCCCAGGGGTGGGACAAACCCCAGGATGGGTTCCCCAGGATGTTGGGAGGGAGGGGTGGAGGACATGCCCCCTGGGGGAGGGGTCGGGGCAGCCAGCCCCCCGCCTCCTGCAGCCCCAGCCATAACCTCCGTTTTCGCCCCCTCCACCCCCAGGTTCAGCAGCTCCACAGAACAGAGCAGCGCCTCCCGCCTCCTCAAGCGCCACCGGAGGCGGCGGAAGCAGCGCCCCCCGCGCCTGGAGCGGGTAAGAGCCTGGCCCCGTGTCGGCGAGGGAGGGAGCAAGCTGGGGGGGGGGGGGCTGTATTGCCCCTGCCCCACTGACTCCACCCCCCAACTCCCATTTCGTTTCAGACGTCTTCCTTCAGCAGCGTCACCGACTCTACCATGTCGCTCAACATCATCACAGTCACCCTCAACATGGGTAAGTGGGGAGGGGGGCTGTGGGGGTGGGGGCCAGGTGGGAGGAGGGGATTTGGAGGAAGCTCTGGTTGTGTGCGGGGGGGGGGGGGAATGGAAGGTACCAACGGGGTGGGGGGGGGAATGGAAGAGTCCAAGTGTGTGGGGAGTGGGGAAGAGAATGGAAGATTTCAAGTAGGGAGCTCTGTGTGTGGGGTGGGGGGAGGTGAGAATAGAAGTTGGGGGGTGGGGGGTAGCATGGAAGATGGACAGGATGGGAGAGAGACAATGGAAGATTCCAAGAGTGTGGGGTCAATGGGGGGATAGAGTGGAAGATTCCAAGCGGGTGGGGAAAGAAGGGAAGAAGATTCCAAGTGGGGGAGGGGGAAAGAATGGAAGATTCCAAGTGGGTCGGGAAAGAAGAGAAGAGAGAATGGAAAATTCCAACTGGTGGGGGTGGGGGGAATGAGAAGGGAGAGAATGGAAGATTCCATGAGTGTGGGGTCAATGGGGGGAAAGAGTGGAAGATTCCAAGTGGGTGGGGAAAGAAGGGAAGAGACTGGAAGATTCCAAGTGGGGGAGGGGGAGAGAATGGAAGATTCCAAGTGAGGGGTAATGATGGGGGGGAAGGGAAGGTTCCAAGAGGAGGCGGAGCCTCCTTCGCTGACCCCACCCTCCCCCTCCTCTCTCCCCGGCAGAGAAGTACAACTTCCTGGGCATCTCCATCGTGGGGCAGAGCAACGAGCGGGGGGACGGAGGCATCTACATCGGCTCCATCATGAAGGGGGGGGCCGTGGCGGCTGACGGGCGCATTGAGCCAGGGGACATGCTGCTGCAGGTACGACACCCCCCCGGACCCCCCTGTAGCTGGGGGCACTGGTCACTGAGAGACTGGGGGTTCCTCCGGTTGGGCCAGGCGCTGCGCAGGACGCCCCCCACCCCGCTCCCGACCGAGATTGGGGCCCTCGTCGCACCATGTGCTGCACAGACCACCTGTCCCCCCCGACTAAGATTGGGGTCTGGCTCCCAGCCCCCTGCTCTAACCCACCAGCCCCTACTTCCCTCCTGGAGCTGGGGAGAGAACCCAGGAGTCCTGGCTCCCAGCCCCACCTGCTCTAACCCACTAGACCGCACTCCCCTCCCAGAGCCGTGGAATGGACCCAGGCGTCCGCTGCTCACCCTGCCTCGGAAGGCGGCGTCTCAGTTTGTGTTGCACTTTCCCCCACAGGTGAACGACATTAACTTTGAGAACATGAGCAACGATGACGCCGTCAGAGTCCTGAGGGAGATCGTCCACAAGCCGGGGTGAGTGGGGGGTGGGGCGAGGTTGGAGGGGTGCCCCAGGACCCCGGAATGAGACACAGGCCACGGCTAAAGTCGATCGCAAGGTCACTTGTGGCGGATGGGCCTTACCTAGGATCCCCTCGCTGGTAATTTTACTCCTGGGGGCATTCTGCGCCAAAAAATGTGCAAATTCTGCGCCATATAATTTGCAAATTCTGTGTCAAAAATTTGGAAATTCTGCGCACAATATTTTAAAATTCTGCAAATTTTATTTGTCAAAGTAACACTGCATAATCACTCCAGTTTCAATGATTTTGGTTATTTATTTCCAAATATCTGTTGTCGATATAGACACACGCACAAATTCCCCCAGGAGAAGAGCCTTAAAGTAACCCCCCTGTTTCTCTGCCCCCTCCCCTCATCCCAGAACTCAGGCGGGGGGCCAGATACCCACAAATCTGCCCCCCCCCAACACAGCCCAGCCATGGTGCGCCCCCCCCCCCCCCCCAATACACCCAAAACCTGTCCTCGCAAGAGCCCAGTCGTGGTGCCCCCGCACCCAGCCAATATACCCAAAGCCCTCCCCAGCCCAGATACCTGCACCCTCCCTCCCTGGAGCCCAGCCGCAGGGCGCCCCCACCCCAGGGATCCAGAGGGAGAAACAGCCATTTCTGTGGAGGAAAGGAAATTTGGCGCACACAACGTTAATTTCCGCAAAAATTCTGCATTGCGCAGTGGCACACAGTTCCCCCAGGAGCTGTCATTAGCCCTGGAAACTGGGACGGTGGAAGATCTAAGTCTGGTCCTAGGGCGGCACTAGGGGGCACCATGCTGCCGGGGGTGGGGCTGGGGCCGGGGCCCTCTCCCCACTGTCAGGACCAATTCCTTCATGTCCTTCCCCAAAATCGCTGTTAAACAGCCGCCCCGCCCCAGAGGTGGCTGCATCTCAGCGCCGGGCAAGGGGTCCCTGGGTAACCCGCTGCCCCGCCCCAGAGGTGGCCACATCTCAATGACAGGAGGGAGTTGGGGTTCACCTCCACCCCCTTTCTCTTATAGCCCGATCGTGCTGACAGTGGCCAAATGCTGGGACCCTTCCCCCCAGGGGTACTTCACGCTGCCCAGGAGTAAGTACTGACACCCTAAAACCATTGCTGCCAGGTGCCGGCTCTTTACGCCAGCATCTCCCCCTTGGCTCAGAGTTTGTGGGTGATTGGGTTGCCCTCTCTGAAGTATGGGGGTGTCTTGCACCTCTCAGCCATGATCTGTGGGGTCCCCGGCTCCGTGGGGTGGCGATTTTGGGGCGATATGTCGTTTGGGGTGCGACCGGCTGACACCCTCCCAAGTCTGGAATTTGGGGGTGCTTTGTGGTGGGGGGTTTGAAGGGGGGGTGCTGAGGAGAGAAAATCATCGATGTGTGGGGTGCTTCTCTGCCTGGTTGGGGGGGTTGTGTCTGGGGGAGGGAGTTGTAGCTAGCAGGGGGGGCGCCCCAGGGGCACCCTGTCTCTGAGAGTCAGACGTCACATTGAGGGGGGGGTATATTGGGTGAGGCTGGGATTGGGGATGAGATGGGGGGGCTGTGAGTGCGGGGGGGGCTGCTTTTCGAGAGCCGACTCAGAGTTTCCTCCCGCCCCTTCCCTCCCCCTCCTCCCCCCCCAGATGAGCCCATCCAACCCATCGACCCGGCTGCCTGGGTCTCCCACTCAGCCGCCCTGACTGGCGCCTTCGCCGCCTACCCCGGGACCACCTCCATGAGCACCATCACCTCCGGGAGCTCCGTCGCCGAGACCGAGCGTGAGTAACGGTGCCCCCTGGAGGGGACGGGCCCCGGGCCCCACTCCCTGCCCCCCACCCCCGAGCCAGCCAGTCCCCGCCCCATGGCGCTCCAACGGCTCCTTTCTTCGCAGGCTTCGACGACTTCAATCTGTCGGTCCACACGGACATGGCGTCCGTCACCAAGGCCATGGCGTCCCCGGAGTCGGGGCTGGAGGTCCGCGACCGCATGTGGCTGAAAATCACCATTCCCAACGCCTTCCTGGGTAGGTCTGGGGGGGGGGGCTGGGCGCCTTGGCCACCGGGGGGCGCCGCTCGGCCCGGCGGAGGGGTCAGTGTCGAGTGCGCTGCCTGCCGAGTCCCCTGCCCCGCAGCGCCCCCTAGTGCCGCCCTGGGGCCAGTGCCACCGTCCGAGCCCCGCACCCCACTCCCTGCCCCACAGCACCACCCTGGGGCCAGCCCTGCCTACCGGGGGAGAGCGCCCCGTGCCGAGCTCCCTGCCCCACAGCGCCCCCTAGCGCCGCCCTGGGGCCAGTCCTGCCTGCCGCGGGAGAGCACCCCCTGCCGAGCCCCCTCCCTGTCCCACAGGGCCGCCCTGGGGCCAGCCCCGCCTGCGAGGGGAGAGCGCCCCCTGCTGAGCCCCCGCCCCACAGCGCCCCCTAGTGCTGCCCTGGGGCCAGCGCCACCTGCCGAGCCCCGCACCCCACTCCCTGCCCCACAGCACCGCCCTGGGGCCAGCCCTGCCTACCAGGGGAGAGCGCCCTGTGCCGAGCTCCCTGCCCTACAGCACCCCCTAGCGCCGCCCTGAGGCCAGTCCTGCCTGCCATGGGAGAGCGCCCCCTGCCGAACCCCCCGCCCCCTCCCTGCCCCAGAGTGCCCCCTAGCGCCGCCCTGGGGCTAGCCCCGCCTGCCGGGGAAGAGCGCCCCCTGCTGAGCCCCCCGCTCCCTCCCCCCCAGGCTCGGACGTGGTGGACTGGCTGTATCACCACGTCGAGGGCTTCCAGGACCGGCGGGAGGCGCGGAAATACGCCAGCAACCTGCTGAAAGCCGGCTTCATCCGGCACACGGTGAACAAGATCACGTTCTCCGAGCAGTGCTACTACGTCTTCGGGGACCTGCGCGGCTGCGAGAACTGTGAGCGCCCCCCCCGGGCCCCCCACCCCCGGGGCACTGAGCCGGAGCTCCAGGCTGCGGGGGGCTCTGCTGGGGAACAGGGGCCAGGCCCGATCGGCGGCGGGGGGGATGCCCGTTGCAAGAGCTGGCGCCAGGCTGGGGTGTCTCAAACGAGGGGATCCCCACACCACCCCCCTGTCTTTCCCGACCGGGGATCGGTCGATCCCTGCACCCCTCTGGGCCGACTCACCCCCACCCTGATCATCTCCCCCGCAGCCCGTGGGCTCGGGGCTGGGGAGGGAAGCGGGAGAGCCAGGACTCCTGGGTTCTTCTGTAAGCTCCTTGCCCAACAGGCCAGTCAGACCACGAGCCTGGGGCCGGGTTTGAGCCGGCGCCCCCTAGAGGGGACAGGCCCCGTGCCCCATTCCCCACACCCCTGAAACAGCCAGGCCCCACCCTGGGGCGGGTGGGAGCCAGCGCCCCCTAGAGGGGACAGGCCCTGTGCCCCATTCCCCACCCCCCTGAGCCAGTCAGTCCCCGCCCTGGGGCGGGTGGGAGCCAGCGCCCCCTAGAGGGGACAGGCCCTGTGCCCCATTCCCCACCCCCCTGAGCCAGTCAGTCCCCGCCCTGGGGCGGGTGGGAGCTGGCGCCCCCTAGCGGGGGCCAAACACAGCTAGCCTGTACGCCTGACCCTCCCCTTCTCCCTTCCAGACATGGCCAACCTCTCCCTCAACGACAACGACGGCTCGAGCGGGGCCTCGGACCAGGACACGCTGGCCCCGCTCCCGCTGCCCGGGGCCACGCCCTGGCCCCTGATGCCCACCTTCTCCTACCAGTACCCGGCCCCGCACCCCTACAGCCCCCAGCCCCCGCCCTACCACGAGCTCTCCTCCTACAGCTACGGCATGGGCAGCGCCGGGAGCCAGCACAGCGAGGGTGAGCGACGCGGGGGCCGCCTGGTTCCATCCCCCGGGAGGGGAGGGGAGTGGGGTCTAGTGGTTAGAGCAGGGGGGGGATGGGTGGCAGGACTCCTGGGTTCTCTCCCCGGCTCTGGGAGGGGAGTGGGGTCTAGCGGTTAGAGCGGGGGGGGATGGGTGGCAGGACTCCTGGGTTCTCTCCCCGGCTCTGGGAGGGGAGTGGGATCTGGTGGTTAGAGCTGGGGGGTGCTGGGAGCCAGGACTCCTGGGTTCGCTGTGTAATGGGGTGGTCCCTGTGGATCTGAGGGTCACTAACCACCCCCCGGTCTCGTTGCAGGGAGCCGGAGCAGCGGCTCCAACCGGAGCGACGGGGGCGGTGGGGGCCGGGGGAAGGCCAAGGACGAGAAGGCGGCCCCCGACTCCAAGTCGGGCAGCGGCAGCGAATCGGAGTACTCGACCCGCAGCAGCCTGCGGCGGGCGGAGCCGGGGGGCGGAGCCGGCGGGGGAGGCCCCGCCCCGGCAGTGGGCGGGGCCGAGGCGGGCGGGGCTCCTCAGCGCTGCCACCATAGCTTGGTGAGCAGCATGCGGTCCCACCACTCCCTCCACTCCTACGGGCCCCCCGGCATGCCCCTGCCCTACAACCCCATGATGGTGATGATGATGCCCCCCGGGCCTCCCAGCGCCGGCCCCGCCTCCGTGCAGCCCCCCGGCGCCCCCCCGGTCCGCGACCTGGCCTCGGTGCCCCCCGAGCTCACCGCCAGCCGCCAGTCCTTCCACATGGCCATGGGCAACCCCAGCGAGTTCTTCGTCGACGTCATGTGACCTGCTGGCCGCCCCCGGAGCCGTGTGATGCCCCGGGGCCCGCCCCGCCACCTGTGTGTCATGTGACCCATCCCGTCGGCACCTCAACCTCCATGTTGCCTTGATGCCCCGTGACCTCCGTCCAAGCCAAGGAGCCTTGAAAAGCCACCTGGCCGAACTCCTGGCCACGTGGCTATCACTCGTTGCCTTGAGATCACGTGACCTGCCATCCACTCGGAGCCTTCGGATGCCATGTGACCAACCGGTGTCACGTGATCTCCATCCACACAGCCTTTTGGGGGGGTGGTCACGTGAGGCAGCCTTGACCTCTAGCCACAGAGCCTTCCGGAGTCATGCGACCCACCCGCGTGGCCCTTTGTGGTCATGTGACAGCCCGTGGCAACCGTGTCCTCCTGGGTCCTTCCGGGGTCGTGTGACCGACTTCGTGGCCACCTGGATGTCACGTGACCAAGACCGGTGCCCGATTCCCTGTGATCATGTGACCCCCCCCCCCACACACACACACACACACCATGTCCCTGACATCAGACAGGCTCCATCAATCAAGTCTTCCGTGGTCACGTGACCACTTGTGGCCCTTCGTGACTCAGTCTTCCTGTCCTGTCGCTGCCTTGATTTCGCGTGACCGGCGCTTGGTCCGGTGACTTCGTTTCCCCGGGCCACCTGACGGCCGTTTCCTATCCCGTGCCCTGCCGCCAGCGGCCCCACGAGTCGCCAGTTCTGGTCAGGTGGTCGCCCTCCGGGGCCACGCGGCCTTTCTTAAAGTCACATGACCCGGCACCGGATCACGGGACCCACCGCTGGGGAGCAAAGCCAGGACTGGGGGCTCGAGCCGGGGCTTTCTCTCCAGTTTTTGGGCGGTACTGTCCCAAACCACCCCTTCCCCCGTTGGTACTGACACCCCCGCCCCACCCCACCCCCGGCGCTGCTCGGTACTGCCCCCCGGTGTGGATGAAGTGACCAGATCTTTTTTCCTCCCGAAAAGATCCTTTTTTATAACTTTTTTTTATTATCGATTTTTAAAAAACAAAAAAAACCACCACGTTCTTTGAGACATTTTTATAAACGTTCTTTGTATTAAAAAAAAAAAAAATGCACAGTTTTGGAAAGGTCCTACCCCATTTTATCCTCCCTGGCCCCCCAAACTCTCATAATCAGGGTGTCTGATTGAGATGGGGGTCCAATTACCCCTGCCCCCCCAGCAAGCTATGACCCCTCTCCGCCTGCAGGCACGGTCAACTTCAAGCTTCTCTCGACTCCATCCTTCCTTTCCTCCCCCTCTTGCATTTGGGGGGCACCCCCTCTCCCCTCTGGCCAATATTGACCTCTCTGGTCTGGACCAGGAGGTCAGTCTTGGGGTGCTCAGGGAGGGGGGGGGTGGGGCGTTTCTGATGGGGAAGCCAAGACCACTTTAGGTTGGAGAGTTGGGGGGATATTCCTGATCCGCCCCTGTTGCTTGGGGGGCTCCGAGATGGCTCGGATCACCCCCAAGGGGTGGCGATTCTGTTTCCCTCAACACACAGCATATGTACCCCCCCCATGAATGGTTCTGGGGCCCCCCTTTTCTCCAGCCCCTCACGTAGGCTCTGTACCCCTACTAATGGGGTGGGGGGTCCTCCATTTCTCCAGCCCCCTACGTACACTACCTACCCCCCTAAATGGGGCTGGGGGATCCCCATTTCTCTAGCTCCACACATAGGGTACATACCCCCCATAATTGGTGCTGGGGGTCCCCCATTTCTCTTAGCAGTGCCCCTCCACTGCTGAGGGGGTGGGGGGCATGGTAGCAGAATCTTATTTTGAATAATGTATTTATTTTTAGCTCTTTGTGTATTAAAAGAACAATAAAAATATAAAAATAAAGCAAAGGGATCAAAAAAAAATATTCGGGACACACAGGTGGGGCTATCTGGGCTCCTGGGTTGGTTGGGGGTCCAGTTCTGGCCCTTCTTGGTCTAAGGTGCTTAACTGCTGCCCCTCACCCTGGTATCTGAGAAAGGGGGTTAGAGCAGGGGGGGCTGGGAGCCAGGACTCCTGGGTTCTCCCTGGATCTGGGAGGGGAGTGGGGCCTAGGGATGCGTGTCCCCACCAGCTGAGGCTCTGGCCCACTGAGTCCAGTAGACCTATGGGGTTCAGGGGCTTTTCTGCTTTGGGGGGCTCATATCTCCCAGTGGGGCTGGGATGAGGGGGCTCAGTTACCATGGTGATATAGTACCCTGAGAGCAGCCTGCCTTCAGGCCTAAAGAAAGCAATGGGAGAAGGTGGCCATTTTAGGTGAGGGCAGCCTGGCTTCAGCCCCATTGGGTAATGGAAGGAGGTGGCCATTTTAGGGGAGGGCAGCTTGGCTTCAGGCCCGCTGAGAGCAGTGGGAGGGGGCGGCCATTTTGGCTAAGGGCAGCCTGGCCCCTGGCTCATTGAGATCAATGGGCAGTGAAATGCGGGGGAGGGGGGAGTAGCTAGGTTCTCCCCCCAAACAAACCCCACAGGGGGACCCCCAAACTGCCCTGCTACCATTGGCCCATCACATGCCCAGGGCGCTAATTTGCATGCAAGACAAGGAAGGCTGGGGGGGGGGAGTGGTTATGAGTGAGCTGGGCTTGTGAGCCCCGGGGGGGGCAATAGACTCTGGAGAGGGGATCCCTGGGTGGGGGGGCTGTGAGCCAGGGGGGGGGAATAGACTGTAGGGGGGATCCCTGGGGGGAGGGGACTGTGAGCGGGGCGGGGGGGAATAGACTGGGGGAGATCCCTGGGCGGGGGGGCTGTGAGCCGGGGGGGAATAGACTGTAGGGGGGATCCCTGGGGGGAGGGGACTGTGAGCGGGGGGGGGGGAATAGACTGGGGGGGATCCCTGGGTGGGGGGGGGCTGTGAACGGTGGGGGGGAATAGACTGTAAGGGGGATGGGGGGGTGGTGACGTGTCCCTGATGACATCACTCCCCCCCACGCCCGAATGGCGTTTCCCAGGATTCCCCTCCCCAGGCAGGCCCCTCCCCCAACCCATGGGTGCGGGGCGGGGCCGGCCGGGTCCCGGTGACCTTGCGGGGAGGGGCGGCCAGACGGCCCGTCACCATGCAGGGAGCGAGAGCGGCCCCCGGGCTCTGCCTGCGGCTCCTGCGCCAGCCCCCCCGCGGGTGAGGGGGGAGGGAGAGAGACCTGGGGTATTGGGGGGCATTGTAAGGGTGGGGGAGGGAACTGGGGCGGGGGGAGCTGGGGGACAGGGGTCTGGGGGGGACAGGGGAGGGGGAGCTGCAGAGGGGCAGGAGTAGGAGGTGGGTGGGGAAGGGGAATTGGGGGGCATTTTGTGAGAGTGGGGGAGGGGAGAGGAGGAGGTGACCTGGATTAGCTGGGGGGGGTGACTGCATGGGGAGGTCAGAAACGGGGGAGCTGCGGGGGAAGGGGTTGCCCCTCCCTTCCTCTGTCCCCATAGGGCCTCACCGCTGACCTGTTCCTGTCTCTTCCTAGCTCCGGGGGGGCCCTGGCCCCGACATACCCCACCCCCCTGACCCCCTGTCTGTACAGCACCCATGCTGCCGAGGTAAGCACGTGGGGGTCTCAGCAGGGGGGGGCTTTCCCCACAGTCACCATCAATCTCTCCTGTCCTGCCCTGAAATCCCGGTGAGGCTGTTAACCGGCCGCCCCGCCCCAGAGGTGGCCGCATCTCGGCGCCGGGCGAGGGGTCCCCGGGTCACCGGCCGCCCCGCCCCAGAGGTGGCCGCATCTCGGCGCCAGGCGAGGGGGCCCCGGATCACTGGCCACCCTGCCCCAGAGGTGGCCGCATCTCGGCGCTAGGCGAGGGGGCCCCGGATCACTGGCCACCCTGCCCCAGAGGTGGCCGCATTCCTATTTAAACCCTGCGTTACCTGGAATCTGGTCTGTGCCAGTGAATCTGGGTGAAAGGTTTTGTTGTTCTGGGATGAGTCACGGGACACAAGTATTTAGAGGAAAGGTGACAGCTGGGGCCGGGGGGGACTGTCAAGGGAGGCGTAAACATCTGAACTGGTCCCCTGGAGAACAATACCAGAGAAGGGGTACGGAAGGTATCCCAGCCCTAGGGCCCCCCCCAGCTCGGCTGGTGCCCCTCACGCCCGATCCGCAGCCCCCTGCCAGCCCAGCCCTGCCCCCCCATCCCTAGCTCTGCTGGTGCCCCTCACTCCCAACCCGCAGCCCCCTGCCAGCCCAGCCCTGCCCTCCCATCCCCAGCTCTGCTGGTGCCCCTCACTCCCAACCCGCAGCCCCCTGCTAGCCCAGCCCTGCCACTCAGCCCTGCCGGTGCCCCTCCCTCCCGCCCCGCAGCCCTCTGCCAACCTAGCCCTGCCCCCCCGCACAGCTCTGCCGGTGCCCCTCACTCCCGACCCGCAGCCCCCTGCCAGCCCAGCCCTGCCCCCCCCAGCCCTGCCGGTGCCCCTCACTCCCGACCCGCAGCCCCTCACTGACACTCACTGTCTCCCCCGCAGGCTGTGCTGGATAAGGCTGGAGCAGGGACGGCTTCCCAGACCGTCTCCAAGGCCAAGTCCATCCTGGAGGTACGTCTGTCGAACCGCAAAACCCCATTATTAACCCTCAGGATCCCGGGGGGGGGCAAGGGGGGGTGGGGGTTGTGGCTCTGCTCTCTCCTTTGACCTCATTCCCAACCCCCATTCGAGGGGGATCGTGTGTGTGTGTGTGGGGGGGGGGGGGCTTGGTTCCCACCCCCAGGTTAGAGGGGGTATCGCCGGGGTCTGATGTGGGGGCGGGGGGGCCTCTCTGGTTGGAGAGCAATTGGCAGGGCTTGCTGGTGCATGGGAGGGTTGGCCCCCCATTTTTCCCCTGGTTCAAGGGGGATTTGGGGGGTCCCAAAGGGGAGGGAGAAGACCCTGATTGCCCCCGCCCTCACTCTGTCCCCACACCCCAGGAGTCAAAGTCTTTCGCTGTGGGGATGTTCCAGGGTCGGATGAGCACGGAGCAGGTGTTCCCCTACCCCACAGGTAAAGGGGAACTGGGGGGGAAGTCCTGGGGGGTGGGAGGCTTGCTGCCCCCATACTGGGGCTGGGAGGAAGCGGGGCTGCAGGGGCTGCCCCATTGGCTTGGGGGGTGACTCCAAGGGGGAGGAGAGGGAAGTTGGGGGCAGGGAGCTGGCAAACCGCCCAATTCCATTGGTCCCCCCCATCACTCACTACCTGACTCCCCACCCTGCTCCCTCCTTCAGTGCTGACCGAGGAGCAGGCCCAGTTCCTGAAGGAGCTCGTTGGACCCGTTAGCCGTTTCTTCCAGGTGAAGGGGGGATGTGTTTGGGGGGTGGCTGGGGTTGAGTTTGTGGGGGCTGAAATGGAAGGCCTGGAATATGGGGAAGGGGTTGAGTTGGGGGCTGGGCTGGGGGAGACATGGGGAGGGGCTCGTGTTGTGTTTGGAGGGGCTGGGGGGAAACATGAGTGAGGGGAAGGGGCTGAGTTTGCAAGGGGCTGGGTTGGAAGGTTGGCAGAAAAGCAGTGGGGTGGGGCAGGGCTGAGTTTGTGGGGGCAGGCTGAAGGGCTGGTGTGAGAGCAGGCAGGGCTGAGTCTGGGGGGCACTGTGTGTGTGGGGGTGCAGGTGGGTGGGCAGCGGCCTGGATGAGGATCCCTCCCTCGGACTCCCCCTCTCCCCTCCTCTCCCGCCCCAGGAGGTGAACAACCCGATGGTGAACGACTCGCTGGAGCGGGTGGAGGACCGGACCATGCAGGGGTTGAAGGAGCTGGGGGCCTTTGGGCTGCAGATCCCCCCCGAGCTGGGGGGGCTAGGGCTGAGCAACACCCAGGTGAGACACGCCCCCCATTCCCCGTTCCCCTGACCCAGCCGGCGCCCCTTAGTGGGGAAGGTCCGTGCCTCCCCCAAGGGGGCGGCCGGCCAGCCCTGCGCTCACCCCTCTCCCCACAGTATGCCCGGCTGGTGGAGATTGTGGGGCTGCATGACCTGGGCGTGGGGATCACGCTGGGGGCCCATCAGTCCATCGGCTTCAAGGGGTTGCTGCTCTATGGGACACCCCAGCAGAAGCAGAAATACCTGCCACAGCTAGCCACAGGTGAGGGGCGCTGAGGGGGGTTTAAGGGGGAGTGATAGGGGTGTGGGGCGGGGAAAAGACAGGGGTGTGGGGGCTGGGAAGGGTGGGAGGGGATAGCGGGGGGTATGGGAGGATTGGCGAGGCAGGGAGGAGGGATTGGGATAGCGGGGGGTACGGGAGGATTGGCGAGGCAGGGAGGAGGGATTGGGATAGCGGGGGGTACGGGAGGATTGGCGAGGCAGGGAGGAGGGATTGGGATAGCGGGGGGTACGGGAGGATTGGCGAGGCAGGGAGGAGGGATTGGGATAGCGGGGGGTACGGGAGGATTGGCGAGGCAGGGAGGAGGGATTGGGGAGCATGGGCAGGTGGGGCCTAACAAAAGGGAGAGTGGCCTAATGCATGTGAGGGGCTCCTTAAGGGCATCGCTCCCCCAGCGTGTAACCTCGCCCCCCACCTCACCTCCCCAGGAGAGACCATTGCTGCTTTCTGTCTGACGGAGCCGTCCAGTGGCTCGGACGCCGCCTCCATCCGCACCACAGCCCGGCCCAGCCCCTGCGGCTCCTACTACACCCTGGATGGGGGCAAGATCTGGATCAGGTGCTCCCCAGCCCTAGGGGGTGCTGTGGGGCGCGGGGCTGGGGACTCAGCAGGGGCGCTCTCCCCTGGCAGTCAATACCAACCTTGGTGGGGCGCTCTCCCCTGGCTGGCAGGGCTGGCCTCCCCCCTTCCCAGGCATACCCCGCATTCCTGACTCCCCACATCTCTGCCCCACGCAGTAACGGGGGGCTGGCCGACCTCTTCACCGTCTTCGCCAAGACCCCTATGAAGGACGAGGCAACGGGCGAGGTGAAGGAGAAGATCACGGCCTTCATTGTGGAGCGAGCGTTTGGGGGGGTCACCCAGTGAGTATTCCCCAAACTCAGTCCAGCAGGGGGAGCGGATCAGGGGGCAGGAGCAGCAGGCACAGCTAGGGAGCATCTGTGGGAATGGTGGTATTTGTTGGGGGCATATTTTGGAGGGTAGGCCCCTGAGTTTTGGGGTGTCCGGGCATAACATGGCTTTTGTGGTGGGGTGTATTTCAGAGGTGGTGTATATGGCAGGGGTGCGTTCTTAGGTGTACATTTGGGGTGTTTGCACTGGGGTGTATGTTTCCGAGGCATTTGCACTGGTGTGTATTTCAGGGATGGGGTATATTTGGGGGGTGTTGTGGGGTGTACATTTTAGAGGGTGTTGGTGGGGGGGGCTGTCTTTCAGGGCATAGGTTCGGGGGGCATTGGGCCGTATTTGAGGACATAGGTTTCGAGGGACGTTGGCCGTGTCTGTATTGGGGGAGTTGGCAGGTGTCTTTATTTCGAGGTGTACATTCGGGGGGGCTGTATTTTCGGGCGTCGGAGCCCCCCTCTGCACACTCACCCCCCCCTCCCGTTGCAGCGGCCCCCCTGAGAAGAAGATGGGGATCAAGGCGTCGAACACAGCCGAGGTGCACTTCGAGGGCGTGCAGGTGCCGGCAGAGAATGTGCTGGGGCCGCCGGGCTCCGGGTTCAAGGTGGCCATGAACATCCTCAACAACGGGCGGTTCGGCATGGCTGCCGCGCTGGCCGGGACCATGCGGGGCGTCATCGGCAAGGCCGTGAGTGTCCCCCCCCCCCCCCCCCCACAGCATCCTCCCCCTGCCCCCAGTCTTCCCATGGTGACACCCCCTCTGGTGTCCCCCAGTCTCCCCACAGCGACCCCATCTCCCCACAGTGACCCACTCCCAATCCCCCAGGGTGACCCCTCTGCCTTGTGGGAATTCTCTCTCTCTCTCACTCACACAGCGCGATCCTGCTGCCTTGTGGGAAATCTGCCCACCACCCCATTGCATTGTGGGAATTTTGCACCCTGATGGTTGGGTTATCTCTCTCTCTCTCCCCCACCCTCCCCCACAGGTGGAGCATGCAGCCAATCGCACCCAGTTTGGGGACAAAATCCACAATTTTGGAGCCATCCAGGAGAAGTTGGCGCGTATGGCCATGCTGCAGTATGTCACTGAGGTGAGACTGCCCTGCCCCAGAGGTGGCCCCATCTCAGCTCCGGGTGAGGGGTCCCTGGGTAACCAGCCGCCCTGCCCCAGAGGTGGCTGCATCTCAGCTGCGCGCGCTCTCTCTCTTCCTCCGCGCAGTCCATGGCGTACATGATCAGCGCTAACATGGATCAAGGAGCGGCCGATTTCCAGACCGAGGCAGCCATCAGCAAAATCTTTGGCTCGGTGAGGCTCCGTGGGGCGGGGAATGGGGGCGGGGTGCTGGGGTGGGGCTGGGGGGCGTGGGTTCCCGGGTGCCGTGGGGCGGTTACCTGATCATGAGGCTGTGGGTTGGTTTCCGTAGGAAGCTGCCTGGACGGTGACGGACGAGTGTATCCAGATTATGGGGGGCACGGGGTTCATGAAGGTGAGTGGAGATACCTCCCCCCCCCCTCCCCCACCATTGCTGGGATCCTCCCCAACCCCTGCCCGACCTCTCTCCGCCCCCCTGGTGCCAGGATTCCCCCCCAACCCCTGCCCCCCTGGTGCCAGGATATCCCCTCTAACCTCCCCAACCCCTGCCCGACTTCTCCCCACCCCCCTCATGCCGGGATACCCCCTCTAGCCCCCCCAGCCCCCACCCCATCTCGGTGCCGGGAATTCCCCCCCCCCCTTGGTGCCAGGATCGCCCCCCCCCTTGGTGCCAGGATATTCCCCCCCCCGGCTAACGTGGCCCCCCACCCTACCCCCCAGGACGCGGGCGTGGAGCGAGTGATGCGGGATCTCCGGATCTTCCGGATCTTCGAGGGAACCAACGACATCCTGCGGCTCTTCGTGGCCCTGAACGGCTTCCAGGTGGGGCGGGGAGGGGCCTGAAATTGGGAGCATGGGGGGGCTGGGAGGGGCAACTTGAGGCTATCAAGGCGGGGGCTGTGGGGGGTGGAGCTCATGGGGGGGGCGTGTGGGGGAGGGGATATGGGGGCCGGGGTGTGGGGTGGGGATCTTTGCAGGGGAGGTGGGGGCTGTGCTGTCGGGGGGGGGGGGAAAGGACGGGAGATGATCTGTGGGGGGGTGTCTTGTGGGGGTGTGGGGGGGGCAGACAGGAGACCTCGGGGTAGGGAGTTGCTGGGGGGGAAGGGAGAACCTGGAATGGGGTGGGGGGGCTGGTTCCTCTCTGGGGGGGGTGTCTGTGCCCCCCCCACAAGTCACTGACCCCCTCCCACCCCCCCCAGAACGCCGGGAACCAGCTGCGGGGGCTGCAGCGAGCCCTGAAAAGCCCCATAGGGAACATGGGGCTGCTGGCCCGGGAGGCCGCCCTCCGCTTGCGCAGGTACCGGTGGGGGGGGGGCGGGGGGCGGTCTATGGGGGGGAGGCTCAATCTTGTGGGGGTGGGGGGGGTCTATGGAGGGATTCACTCTCCCCAGGGGCAGGTGGGGTCCCTGGATGGGAGGTTTTGGTCCTTGGAGGGGGGGGCGGGGAGGGCTGCCCTCTTGTATGGGGGGGGTCCGTCACATGCCGTCTGTCTTCCCCCCTCCCCCAGGAAAGCCGGGTGGGGATCCGGGCTTACCCTGAGGGACGTGGTGCACCCCGACCTGGACCCCAGCGCCGAGCAGGTGAGTCTGGGGAATTGGGGGGGGGGGGGGGTTGGGGAGGGGGGAGACCCTGCCTCAAACCCCCTCCCCCCTTGCAATGACGCCCGCCCGCCCCCGCCTTCCAACTCCCCCAACTCACACTGACCCCGTTAGGCCCCTATTATGGGGTGGTGGGTGGATCTCGGGGGCAGGGGATATTTGCGGGTGTAGGTCTGCCCCCCCCCGCTAATCCTGCCCCCCCCCCCCGTTCCTTCCCCCTCTAGCTGGTGCGCGGGGTCGATCTCTTTGGGGCCACGGTGGAGAAGCTGCTGCTCAAATATGGCAAGAAAATCGTGGGTGAGTTTATTTGGGGGACCCCGGGTGGGGGAGGGGGCGACATAGGGCTGGCTGGGGGAGGGGATCCCGGCTCGCTGCCTCTCTTTTTCCCCCCCCCCATCTGTAGGGCTTCAGCATGTGTGGGAAGTTTGGGGGGTGGGAAGGTTTGGGGGGCCCACTGTGTTGTGGGTGGGAAAGGTTGGGGACCCCCCAGGGCAGTGAGGGGCTAGGAGAAGGAAGGTTTGGGGGGGATCGGTGCACCTGGGGAAGGGGGCCCCCCCAGGGCAGTAAAAGTTTGGGGGATGGGAAGGTTTGGGGGGCCCCCGGGCAGTGAGGGGTTGGGGGACCCCCATGGCTGGGAGATGGCAAAGGCTGGGGGCCCCCCAGGCCAGTGAGGGTTTGGGGGGTGGGAAGGTTTGGGGGGTCCCCATGGCTGGGAGGTGGGAAAAGCTGGGGATCCCCCAGGGCAATGAGGGGAGTGGGAAGGTTTAGGGGGCACCCCAGGGCAGTGAGGGGTTGAGGGGTGGGGATCGGTGCACCGGGGGAAGAGCGTGGAAGAGAGGTTGTTTTGGGGGAGCAGGGGCTGGCTCTGCACTGACCCCCCCCCCCTTGTCATTCCCACCCCCCCCCCCCAGACGAGCAGTTCGTGCTGAAGCGGGTCGCGGATGGGGCAATCGACCTCTACGCCATGGTGGTGCTGCTGTCCCGGTGATGCCCGGGGCGGGGGGCACGAGATGGGGTGGAGAAGGGCGGGGGAGGCGTGGGGGGGCTGGCTGGGGAACAGGAGGGTGGAGGGAGCTGGGGAGGGGGGTTTGTGGGAGGTAGGGGTGTCAGGGGGGCTAATGAGGGGGGCGGTGGGGGGACTGGTCTGGGGTGTCCCCCCCCCTCCGTCCCAAGGGGGCCTATGGGGGGAGTGGTTCACCCCTTGGGCTGGGGGCCTCTGTGGGAGCAGGTCGGGGGCCTTTCTGTGTGTTTCTAAGGGGGTTCTTGGTCCCAAATTTTTTGGGGAGCCCCCCGTTCTAATGGCTCATTTCCCCCCCCCGCCCAGGGCGTCGCGCTCCCTGGCCCAGGCCCACCCCACCGCCCAGCACGAAAAGCTGCTGTGTGAGACCTGGTGTGACGAGGTGAGTGGGGGGCGGCTCCGGAGCCCCCTCGGGCCGCAGGGTGTCTGCTGGATCCAGCCCTCCCGGTTCTCTCTCCGCAGCCCGCCCATCCGTCCATCCCCCCCTTCTTCCATCTGTCTTTCCCCCCTCCCTTCCACACCTCCGTCCTCCATCCATCCAGTCGTCCCCCCTTCTTCCCTCCACACCTCCGTCCTCCATCCATCCAGTCGTCCCCCCTTCTTTCCTCCACACCTCCGTCCCTTCATTCCTCCGTCTCTCGATCCGCATCTCCGTCCCCCTCCCTCCGTCCCCCCCTTCTTCCCTCCCTCCACACCTCCGTCCCTTCATTCCTCTGTCTCTATATTCACATCTCCGTCCCCCATTCTTCCATCCATCCCCCCTTCTTCCATCCCTCCCTTCGTCTCTCCGTTCTCCATCCCTCCACACTTCCGTCCCCCCTTCTTCCCTCCATTCCTCCACACCTCTGTCCCCCTTCTTCCATCCCTCCGTTCCTCCCTCCACACCTTTTTCCCCCTTCTTCCATCCCTCCATCCGTCCCTTCTTCCATCTCTTTCCTCCCTCCCCTCCACACCTCCGACCTCCATCCCTCCACACCTTCGTCCCTCCATCCCTCCCTCCACACCTCTGTCCCCACTTCTTCCATCTGTCTTTCCTCCATCCCTCCACCCACACCTCCGCCCCCCCCTTCTTCCATGCCTCCATCCCGTAGACCCCTCTGTCATCCCTTTCTCTATCCTCCCCTTCCCTCCATCCCCATCCATGCATCTCTTTCCCCCTCCCTCCTGCTGGGTGCTGGTGAGGGGATGGGTAGGATTTGGGGGGTGCGGGGTGTCTCCTTGCCCGTCTCTCACCCCTCCCCTACTCTCTCTTCCTGTCTCGCTCCAGGCCTACGAGCGCCTCATGGCCACCCTGAGCCCACTGAGCACGGACAGCGCCCGGCACACCTTCCAGCAGCTGCGGGGCATCTCCCGGGCCGTGGTGGAGAACGGGGGTGTGGTCTCCCCCAACCCCTTGGGCTTCTGAGCCCCGACACAGCTCCGCCTGGGACACTGTGACCCCAAACTGGCCCCTCCCACTTCCCAGCACACACTTCTGCCCCCTCCCTGAAGGGTCTGGGAAAGGGGGGGGCAAATAGTGGGGTGCTTTCCCTTCCCCCAATATGCCCAGCCTAACATGCTACCTCTGGGACGTAGCTCTTCTGCTGTGGAAATGCCTTAACGTGCCCCTGTTGGAGGAGGGGGGAATGTCTGTTTCAAGGCTCCCCTGAGGAGGGGGGAAATGTGTGTTTCGAGGCCGCTCTGGAGGAAGCTGCCCTGTAGGAGGAGAGAAATGTCTACCCTGGAGGAGGGGGGAACTGCCCAGGGAGGTGGAATGTGTGTTTCGAGGCTCCCCCAAGGAGGGGGTAAATGTCTGTTTTGAGGCAGCCCCATGGAGGGAAATGTGAGTTACGAGGCTCCCCTGCCCCGGGGATAGATCTGAGCCTTAACCAGTCATAGCTGCTTTATGTTCCCCCAGTGGCCAGTCGGTTTTGGGGTGGGGAAGGTGCCAGGCTCGGGGGGGCAGAGTTGCCCACACATCTTGCACCTGTGGGAGAAAAGCGGGCACCCTGACACTGATGCCCTCCAAGCAGGGGTGCCCCCATTTCTGGGGTCACCCTGATCCCAGCCAGTATCAGCCCTACAGGGGAGCGTGGCCCGGCCGCTGTTTCCTTGTCAAAAATAAATAGAATATTTTGGATGACTGGATGTGTTACAACCAGGACTTCCCTGTGCTGTGGCTGGGGGGGGGAGACGGATTTTGGGAGGAGCTGAGGTTCAGACTCTCGGGTGGAGTTGTGGGGTCAGGATCAGAATGAGCCCTTTGGGGTTTTGGGGGGTTAGAGCAGGGGGCCTGGGAGCCAGGATTCCTGGATTCTCTCCTTGTTCTCTGGGAGGGGAGTGGGGGCTGGTGGTTAGAGCAGGGGGGGCTGGGAGCCAGGACTCCTGGGTTCTCTGCCTGGTGGGTTAGAGCAGGGGGCGCTGGGAGCCAGGACTCCTGGGTTCTTTCCTTGGCTCTGGGAGGGGAGTGGGGGCTAGTGGTTAGAGCAGTGTGTCCTGATCTCCCTTAATTACACCACCTGGGGATGTGCCCCACTGATTCCAGTGGGGAGCTGCTTATTTCCAGGGAGCCGATTGGGAGAAAAGGAATTGCTACTTGTGTACGGCATGATGCAGCCATGTGGTGAGGAGTTCCGCTGGTTAACAACGCCTTCTGGAGGAGTCTGTGGAGGGGCGGGGGGCTGGGAAGGGAATTAAATCACTGTGTGGCAGAAATGGACCATGCGGGGCTCAATATCCCGGCCCTTCCCTGCCATCCTGGATCAGACTATGAGCCCACCTAGCCCTGTATCCTGTCACTGCCCAATCCCCGCTATTTCTGTCCCATCCCCACCCCTCATTATTTGGTCCTGGCTCTAATTAATTGGATTGAAAGTCAATCCAAGGTTCTCATGATCTATGTAAGCGTCCCAAGTGGTTGCCTCACCAACCATCATGTGGCAGGGAGTCCCGCGGGTTAACAACCCTTCTCATAATTCTCCATGCCACTGTCTTGGGCTCAGACATCATCACACGGTGGGGAATCCGCACCAGATATAGAAATGGTATCCCTGGCTATAGCAATCCCGTGGCTGCTTCAGTGTCCTGTAACAAGGAGTTCCACTGGTTATCAGCTCAACTCCATAGCATAAAACGAGGCGATTTACCCTGGTATCGGTGAGCCTGATGCCAGAAGACGGCCTCCAGTTGAGGCGTGTGCCGTTTAAAGCATCGGTGGCGATGCTGGAGAGGGTACAGAGAGGAGGCAGAGGGCTGAGTAAAAATGCCTTCCGGCTCGTGAGCTGTTTGGCGTCTGGAAACACAGCCACCTGTGGGGTCCCGTGTCTACAGCCCTTGGCAGGGAGAAAACCTCGGGGGTCAACCCGCTCTTGAGTCTCGCGGAGCACAGCAGAGCCAGGCCGGACGTCGGGAAAGAGGGACCGATTCGTAACCGCGAGGGGCGACTGGCCGTCGGAATGGAACCGCCTGTCGGCGGAGCTGGTTGAAGCCCTTTCACGAATTTTCCAGCCCAAACCACGCCGTTTGGGCAAAACTGCACCTTTTCACGGCAAGATCGGTGATTTGCGGGTCGTTTCTTTTACGTTTCGTTCAGGGGGAGGCCTGTTTAATGTGATGTCGATAACTACGTAGCCGATGTGGTGTAAAAGGAAATCTTTCCCTCGTCCATTTTGTATGTATAATATTTTAATATAAAGATAACTTGAAATACATTAATGTAATCTGTATATTTTCACATGTACATGGAACTAATACATCTTAATATATATATATTAACAGATAATACATATTAGTATATTTAATACAATGTATATAATTTGATATATGTAAAGACTATATGTTTAGAATTAAGATAATAATCGGTTGTTGTATATTACATTTAATATTAGAATCATAGACTATCAGGGTTGGAAGGGACCTCAGGAGGTCATCTAGTCCAACCCCCTGCTCAAAGCAGGACCGATCCCCAATTAAATCATCCCAGCCAGGGCTTTGTCAAGCCTGACCTTAAAAACTTCTAAGGAAGGAGATTCCACCACCTCCCTAGGTAACCCATTCCAGTGTTTCACCACCCTCCTCGTGAAACAGTGTTTCCGAATATCCAACCTAAACCTCCCACACTGCAACTTGAGACCATTACTCCTCATTCTGTCATCTGCTGTCACTGAGAACAGTCTAGATCCATCCTCTTTGGAACCCCCTTTCAGGTAGTTGAAAGCAGCTATCAAATCCCCCCTCATTTTTCTCTTCTGCAGACTAAACAATCCCAGTTCCCTCAGCCTCTCTATTATAGAGAACTCAGTGGTTTGAGCATTGGCCTGCTAAACCCAGGGTTGTGAGTTCAATCCTTGAGGGGGCCATTTAGGGATCTGGGGCAAAAATTGCGGGATTGGTCCTGCTTTGAGCAGGGGGTTGGACTAGATACCTCCTGAGGTCCCTTCCAACCCTGATAATCTATGATTCTATGATATGTAATAGATGTAAGGATAATACATCTTTAAGGTGATTGTACATTATATTGAGTATTGATATTTAGCGTAAGTAAAGCCAATTCAGCATTATAATTAATGCATATTTAATGTATGTATATAATATAAAGATAAAACATCTTTATACTTTAGTTTAATGGTGTATTACCGTCAATATTATAGATATCTAATACATGGGAAGATAATACGTATTTTTAATTAAATAGCTGGATGTTGTTTTTACGATTATAGATACAGAATATATGTAAAAATACATATTTCTATATATTTAATTTAACAAATATGATCTGTATAATTTAATATTCTATGCAGTTATAAACCGAATGGATATAATTAATATTTAAGATGAAATATACATCTTTATAATGAAATATTTACTATATCTAACGTCCATAAAGATAGCACCTCTTGTGTCGTATATTGGTTATAACAGATCTTTACACATTTAATGTATATAATTAACAGTGTATAAAGACAGGTTTCGGAGTAGCCGCCGTGTTGGTCTGTATTCGCAAAAAGGAAAGGAGGACTCGTGGCACCTTAGAGACTAGCCAAGATAAATCTATAATGGTTGTATATTCTATTTGATAGTTCATATGTAAAGAAAATGCATCTTGCCATTTATAGTTAACATAAAGATAAATATATGTATATTTAATGTCCTTTTGTACATTTAATATTTTAAAATTAAATACCTAGAATATTAACTAATATTTATTATATTCTAAAGTTGTGTAATCTATATGTAAGACAATACATCTTTATATGTATTTAATATAACAGACAATACATAGAAGATCTGGGTTGGAAGGGACCTCAGGAGATCATCCAGTCCAACCCCCTGCTCAAACCAGGACCATTCCCCAGTTTTTGCCCCAGATCCCTAAATGGCCCCCTCAGGGATTGAACTCTCAACTCTGGGTTCAGCATCATTGTATATTGAATATTATGTAGCTATTTTTAATATATAGAACATCTTTCCCTGTTATTTAATATAAAAACTAATATCTACAAAGATAATCTTTTATGTATATATGTAATAATATAATCGACAAAGTGAATGAACGCAAATTATTATAAATATTTTTAGGGTCCTGAATGAAAATTTTTCTCAACTTCTATGGTGTGCTGGTCAGATAATCATGTGGCATGGAGTTCCAAAAGTGAACCGAGCTTTAAATTCATTGTCTTTCCTTTGCTTTGCTCTTTTCTTGCAGCTGGCAAAGAAAAAGAACCCCCCCGTCTATTATTTTGACATAATCTCATGATTTTTTGAAGCCAATCTCGTGATTTTGCATGCGCCTGCCTCTGGGTCTTCGGGGTTGGCAAAGTCTGTGCAAGTGGCAGTTTCACTCCCGTTTCAAGTCAGTTTCTGGTATATTATGGGCCCTCGGGGCCGGGCACTGTGTGAACGCCCGGGGCCTTGCCCTGGTTCAATGTTTCCAAAAAGTTTGAGCCCAAGCTGGGGGGGGGGGGGGAACAAAAAGCGCCCCTGGAATCGCGCTTCAAGTTGCCCACATCCCCCCCACCCACCCGCCCCCAGTCCAGGGCAAACTCCCACCCCCTCTGTTGCAACCCCTCTCCCATGCCAGGATCCCCCGCTTTCCTCTCTGTGCCCCCCAGAGGCAGGACCTCTCTGCCTGCCCTTGCTTCCCCCCCCCCCCCGCATGGCTGTGTCTTGCAGCCCCCCCCCCCCACACACCAGGACTACGCTACCCACAATTCTGCCGGGCTCCCAATCTTTTAAGCCGGCAGCTGTTGGGAAGGCAGATTACGGGATTAACGTGTGTGTCTCCCCCCAATGCGCCCCCCCCATGCCAGGCACCACGATGCCAAGGAAACAGAGAGGTAGGGACCCCCTTTGCCCCCCCTCCCAACCCGGCGCCTCCGGGATACCTCTCTGCCCCACTGTGAGCTATCTCCAACTCCCCCACACCTGCCCCAGTGCGAGAGCTGGGGGCCCCCAGGTAGGAGCCATGTGTGGGGGTGAGCAGGCACGGGGCGGGGGGTTCTCCATGGGCATGAGGCGCCGGGCAATGCGCTCGCGTGTTGTTGTGTCGCACAGGGCAAAGTTTGGGGTGGCCTACAGGGGAAGAGGGGGGTTTGTGTGTTGTGTAGGAGCTGGGTTGTCAGGGGGAGTGTGTATGAGTTGGGGCAGGGAGGGGGGCTGTAGGGGACAGAGGCGGGTGCGGGGTAGTGTGGGAGAGGAGTGGGTGTGGCTGTGTGCAACTTTGTGTGTTGTGTGGTGTGGGGTAGGATGGGAGAGAGGCGGGTGTGGAAGTGTGTGACTTTGTGTGTTGTGTGGTGTGGGGTAGGATGGGAGAGAGGCGGGTGTGGAAGTGTGCGACTTTGTGTGTTGTGCGGGGTTGGATGGGGGAGAGGTGGGTGTGGGAGTTTGTTGTGTAATATGGGGTTGGATAAGAGAGTGGGGGTGTGTGTGGAGGTGTGTAGTGTTGTGGGGTTGGATGGGGGAGTTTGTGTAGTGTGGGTTTGGATGGGAGAGAGGCAGGTGTGAATGGTATTGTCGTGTTGTGGGGTAGGATAGGAGAGAGGCGGGTGTGGAGGTGTACAACTTTGTGTATTGTGTAGCGTGGGGCTGGATAAGAGAGTGGGGGTGTGTGAAAGTTTGTGTGGTGTTGTGTTGTGGGGTTGGATGGGGGAGGCGTGTGGGGTTGTGTGGTGGTGTGGGATTGGATGGGGGGCGAGGTGGGTGTGGAGATGCTGGGCGTTGTGGGTTTGTCTGGGCAAGGGGGCGTGTGTTGTGTTGTGTTGTGTTGCATGGAGCATGGCATGTCCCAAGGCGGGAGCGTTTCCAGGCCGTGCACAGTTGTGGGGTTGCATGGGAGAGCGGCAAGCGTTGAGGTGTGAGGGTTTGGGCAACACTGTAGTGGTGTGTGAGTTGCGTTGTTTGGGTACAATGGGGTGTGTGTGAGGGGGAGTTGGGCTGTATCCTCTGGGGAGGGAGGTGTATGGCTTGAGGGGGATGTGTGTGTGAGATCTAGGCGTGTGTGTGTGTGTGTGTGTGTGTGCGAGAGAGAGTTGGGGTGTCTACTTTGGAGAGCGGGTGTAGACGAGGTGTGTCTGTGGAGGGTTGTGCCCGTAGCCACTGGGCTGGGCAGGTTTTGATCATTCGCCTGTTGTGTTGAAGTTGTGGGGTGGTAGCGGAGAGGTGTGCGTTGAGGCGTTGCGGGGGCTCAGAGTGGGAGCTGCGTTGTTTGAGTGCAAGGGGGTGGGGGTGGGGGGTGAGAGCCGGGGGTCCAATTTGAGGAGTGGGGGGTGATGTGAGTTGGAGTGTGTGTGTGTGTGTGGGGTGTGTTGCCATTTCAGGCTTTGAGTGTACTGAGGGGCAAGTCAGGCGGGTGTGTGTGTGCAACAGGGTTTCTGGGTGTGGGCGGGTGTACTGGGGGTAGCGCTGACTTGGGGTGTGTGTGTGTGTCTGTGTGGAACAGGGTTTGTGGGTGTGGGCGATGTACTGGGGGTAGCAGTGGTGTGTGTGTGTGTGTGTGTGGAACAGGGTTTGTGGGTGTGGGCGGTGTACTGGGGGTAGCGGTGACTTGGGGGGTGTGTGTGTGTGTCTGTGTGGAACAGGGTTGTGGGTGTGGCCGCTGTACTGGGGGTAGCGGTGACTTGGGGGGTGTGTGTGTGTGTCTGTGTGGAACAGGGTTTGTGGGTGTGGGCGGTGTACTGGGGGTAGCGGTGACTTGGGGTGTGTGTGTGTGTGTCTGTGTGGAACAGGGTTTGTGGGTGTGGGTGGTGTACCGGGGGTAGCAGTGGTGTGTGTCTGTGTGGAACAGGGTTGTGGGTGTGGGCGGTGTACCGGGGGTAGCGGTGACTTGGGGTGTGTGTGTGTGTGTGTGTGTGGAACAGGGTTGTGGGTGTGGGCGGTGTACTGGGGTAGCGGTGACTTGGGGTGTGTGTGTGTCTGTGTGGAACAGGGTTTGTGGGTGTGGGCGCTGTACTGGGGGTAGCGGTGACTTGGGGGGTGTGTGTGTGTGTCTGTGTGGAACAGGGTTTGTGGGTGTGGGCGATGTACTGGGGGTAGCGGTGACTTGGGGTGTGTGTGTGTGTGTCTGTGTGGAACAGGGTTTGTAGGTGTGGGCGGTGTACTGGGGGTAGCGGTGACTTGGGGGGTGTGTGTGTGTGTCTGTGTGGAACAGGGTTTGTGGGTGTGGGCAGTGTACTGGGGGTAGCAGTGGTGTGTGTCTGTGTGGAACAGGTTTTGTAGGTGTGGGCGGTGTACTGGGGGTAGCGGTGACTTGGGGTGTGTGTGTGTGTGTCTGTGTGGAACAGCGTTTGTGGGTGTGGGCGATGTACTGGGGGTAGCGGTGACTTGGGGTGTGTGTGTGTGTGTCTGTGTGGAACAGGGTTTGTAGGTGTGGGCGGTGTACTGGGGGTAGCGGTGACTTGGGGGGTGTGTGTGTGTGTCTGTGTGGAACAGGGTTTGTGGGTGTGGGCAGTGTACTGGGGGTAGCAGTGGTGTGTGTCTGTGTGGAACAGGGTTTGTGGGTGTGGGCGATGTACTGGGGGTAGCGGTGACTTGGGGTGTGTGTGTGTGTGTCTGTGTGGAACAGGGTTTGTAGGTGTGGGCGGTGTACTGGGGGTAGCGGTGACTTGGGGGGTGTGTGTGTGTGTCTGTGTGGAACAGGGTTTGTGGGTGTGGGCGGGTGTACCGGGGGTAGCAGTGACTTGTGGGGTGTGTGTGTCTGTGTGGAGCAGGGTTTGTGGGTTTGGGCGATGTACTGGGGGTAGCGGTGATGTGTGTGTGTGTGTGTGTGTGTGTGTGTGTGTGTGTCTGTGTGGAACAGGGTTGTGGGTGTGGGCGGTGTACTGGGGGTAGCGGTGACTTGGGGTGTGTGTGTGTGTGTGGGGAACAGGGTTGTGGGTGTGGGCGGTGTACTGGGGGTAGCAGTGGTGTGTGTCTGTGTGGAACAGGGTTGTGGGTGTGGGCGGTGTACTGGGGGTAGCGGTGACTTGGGGGGTGTGTGTGTGTGTGGGGAACAGGGTTGTGGGTGTGGGCGGTGTACTGGGGGTAGCAGTGGTGTGTGTCTGTGTGGAACAGGGGTTGTGGGTGTGGGCGGTGTACTGGGGGTAGCAGTGGTGTGTGTCTGTGTGGAACAGGGTTGTGGGTGTGGGCGGTGTACTGGGGGTAGCAGTGGTGTGTGTCTGTGTGGAACAGGGTTGTGGGTGTGGGCGGTGTACTGGGGGTAGCAGTGGTGTGTGTCTGTGTGGAACAGGGGTTGTGGGTGTGGCCGCTGTACTGGGGGTAGCAGTGGTGTGTGTCTGTGTGGAACAGGGTTGTGGGTGTGGGCGGTGTACTGGGGGTAGCAGTGGTGTGTGTCTGTGTGGAACAGGGGTTGTGGGTGTGGGCGGTGTACTGGGGTAGCAGTGGTGTGTGTCTGTGTGGAACAGGGTTGTGGGTGTGGGCAGTGTACTGGGGGTAGCAGTGGTGTGTGTCTGTGTGGAACAGGGGTTGTGGGTGTGGGCGGTGTACTGGGGGTAGCGGTGACTTGGGGTGTGTGTGTGTCTGTGTGGAACAGGGGTTGTGGGTGTGGGCGGTGTACTGGGGTAGCAGTGGTGTGTGTCTGTGTGGAACAGGGGTTGTGGGTGTGGGCGGTGTACTGGGGGTAGCAGTGGTGTGTGTCTGTGTGGAACAGGGGTTGTGGGTGTGGGCGGTGTACCGGGGGTAGTGGTGGTGTGTGTGTGTGTGTGTGTCTGTGTGGAACAGGGTTGTGGGTGTGGGCGGTGTACTGGGGGTAGCAGTGGTGTGTGTCTGTGTGGAACAGGGGTTGTGGGTGTGGGCGGTGTACTGGGGGTAGCAGTGGTGTGTGTCTGTGTGGAACAGGGTTGTGGGTGTGGGCGGTGTACTGGGGTAGCAGTGGTGTGTGTCTGTGTGGAACAGGGGTTGTGGGTGTGGGCGGTGTACTGGGGGTAGCAGTGGTGTGTGTCTGTGTGGAACAGGGGTTGTGGGTGTGGGCGGTGTACTGGGGTAGCAGTGGTGTGTGTCTGTGTGGAACAGGGGTTGTGGGTGTGGGCGGTGTACTGGGGGTAGCAGTGGTGTGTGTCTGTGTGGAACAGGGTTGTGGGTGTGGGCGGTGTACTGGGGGTAGCAGTGACTTGGGGGGTGTGTCTGTCCGTGTCTGCTCACCCCACTGCTGGGTCCCCCCCATGCTGCCCCACCCCAGAGATGTCTCCCACCCTGGGGTCCCCTTGGAAACGCCCCCTCTGACCCTCCCCCCTCTGGACATTCGGCCCCCACCACAGGGGCCGCCCCAGAAACACCCCCCCGGCGTGCCCCACGGCGGGGCGCCCCCTGGAAATACCTCCCCTGACCAGCTGCCGCCCTCCTCCTAGGAGTCCTGCACACCCCATCTCTGGGGGGGGTGTCCCAGAAACAATCCCTGCTGCATGCATGCCCCCCCGCGCCCCCCCGCGCCTCGCCTGACCCCCCATCTGCCCCCACCAGAGGCCCAGGCCGCCCTGCGCCCGACGCCGGACCAGAGCTTCCGGCAGAAGGCCCAGACCCTGCTCAGCATCTTCCACAGCCGGCTCTTCCAGGCCCTGCTGGGTAGGTGTGGGGCTGGGGGCGGGGCTTAGGGGCTGGGGGCGGGGCTGATGGAAGGGGCGGGGCTTAGGGATGGGGTAGTAGTTGGGGGCACTGTGTGGGGCAGGGCTGAGGGATGGGGGAGGGACTGACTGAGCAGGGGGTGGGGCTCCCAGATTGTGCGGGGAGGGGTCCGCGGGCGGTAAAGGGGAGTCTGGGGGAGGGGCTGAAACAGCAAGGGTGGGGCTTGGGGAAGGGGGCGGGGCGTAAATGGTGGGGCGGTGCTTGACGTGAACCCGAACCGGCTCGCCTGGCTTAGCCCCCTTCGAGGGTGCGGGGCGACCTGCCCCCCCATGCCTGGGCAGCGGGGGGGGGGGCGGTGGCCCGGGGCCCAGGGCTATAATTAGGGTTTAAATCTCCGTTAATTAGCTCTGACCTGGCTGGGGGCAGGGGAGGAGGCCGAGGACCAGCCTCTAAGGAGCTTTCAGACAAAGTGGCTCGGCTCAGCGGGCCTGGCCACGGCTTAGCCAACCGGCCCCCGCGGCCGGATCGGCACCACGGGCCCCTCCAGCCCCGTGTCGCTCCTCCAGGCCTGGCCTCCGCCAGCAGGGGGCGCTGTGGCGGGGTGGGGGGGGGCCAGAAGGGGTGGAAAAACTCCCCACCCCGGGGCAGTAAAGTCCTGGCGTCTTCCCTCCCCAGACATCCAGGAGGTCTACGAAGCCACTGTGACGGACACGCAGCCCCTGACTGCGCGCAGGGCGCGGGCCAAGGTAAAGAGCCTCCGGGGGGCCGGGCGTCCCCTGCGCCGCCGTCCGGCCGTCCATCAGTTTGTCCGTCCAGCCATCCGCGTACACGGCTATCCGCCCGTCCCTCTGTCCGTCCACCCACCCCGTACACGGCTTTCCGCCCGTCCCTCTGTCCGTCCAGCCATCCGCGTACACGGCTATCCGCCCGTCCCTCTGTCCGTCCACCCACCCCGTACACGGCTATCCGCCCATCAATCCATCCACCCACCCCCGTACACGGCTTTCCATCCGTCCGTCCGTCCATCAGTTTGTCCATCCAGCCATCCGCGTACACGGCTATCCGCCCGTCCCTCTGTCCGTCCAGCCATCCGCGTACACGGCTATCCGCCCGTCCCTCTGTCCGTCCAGCCATCCCGTACACGGCTTTCCGCCCATCCATCCGTCCATCAGTTTGTCCATCCAGCCATCCGCGTACACGGCTATCCGCCCGTCCCTCTGTCTGTCCAGCCATCCGTGTACACGGCTATCCGCCCGTCCCTCTGTCTGTCCAGCCATCCGCGTACACGGCTATCCGCCCGTCCCTCTGTCCGTCCACCCACCCCGTACACGGCTTTCCGCCCGTCCCTCTGTCCGTCCAGCCATCCGCGAACACGGCTATCCGCCCGTCCCTCTGTCCGTCCACCCACCCCGTACACGGCTATCCGCCCATCCATCCATCCACCCACCCCCGTACACGGCTTTCCATCCGTCCGTCCGTCCATCAGTTTGTCCATCCAGCCATCCGCGTACACGGCTATCTGCCCGTCCCTCTGTCCGTCCAGCCATCCGCGTACACGGCTATCCGCCCGTCCCTCTGTCCGTCCAGCCATCCCGTACACGGCTTTCCGCCCATCCATCCGTCCATCAGTTTGTCCATCCAGCCATCCGCGTACACGGCTATCCGCCCGTCCCTCTGTCTGTCCAGCCATCCGCGTACACGGCTATCCGCCCGTCCCTCTGTCCGTCCACCCACCCCGTACACGGCTTTCCGCCCGTCCCTCTGTCCGTCCACCCACCCCGTACACGGCTATCCGCCCATCCATCCATCCACCCACCCCCGTACACGGCTTTCCATCCGTCCGTCCGTCCATCAATTTGTCCATCCAGCCATCCGCGTACACGGCTATCCGCCCGTCCCTCTGTCCGTCCACCCATCCGCGTACACGGCTTTCTGCCCATCCATCCGTCCATCAGTTTGTCCATCCAGCCATCCGCGTACACGGCTATCCACCCGTCCCTCTGTCCGTCCAGCCATAAGCGTACACAGCTATCTGCCAGTCCCTCCGTCCATCCACCCATCCGCGTACACGGCTATCCGCCCATCCATCCATCCACCCACCCCCGTACACGGCTTTCCGTCCGTCCATCTGTCCATCAGTTTGTCCATTCAGCCATCCGCGTACACGGCTATCCTCCCGTCCCTCTGTCCGTCCACCCATCCGCGTACACGGCTATCCACCCATCCATCCATCCACCCACCCCCGTACACGGCTTTCCGTCCGTCCGTCTGTCCATTAGTTTGTCCATCCAGCCATCCGCGTACACGGCTATCCGCCCGTCCCTCTGTCCGTCCACCCATCCGCGTACACGGCTATCCGCCCGTCCCTCTGTCCGTCCACCCATCCGTGTACACGGCTATCCGCCCATCCATCCATCCACCCACCCCCGTACACGGCTTTCCATCCGTCCGTCCATCCGTTCACGCATCCGCGTACACGGCTATGCGTCCATCCATCCATAAATATCCATCCGGCCATCCATCAGTTTGTCCGTCCACCCATCCCTGTACACGGCTATCTGCCCGTCCGTCCATCCATCCATCCCTCCCTCCCTCCCCATACACAGCTATCCGTCCAGCTGTCCGTCCATCCACCCATCCCTATACACAGTTGTTTGTCCGTCCACCCATCCCTGTACACGGCTATCTGCCCATCCATCCATCCCCATACATAAATATCCGTCCGTCCATCTATCCCTCCCCATACACAGCTATCCGTCCGTCCATCCATCCCTCCCCATACACAGCTATCCGGCCGGCCGGCCGTCCACCCATCCCTGTACACGGCTATCCGTCCATCCATCCCCATATATAAATGTCCGTCCGTCCACCCATCCCTATACACAGTTATCCGTCCGGCCATCCATCAGTTTGTCCTTCCACCCATTCCCGTACACGGGCTTTCCGTCCGTCCATCCACCCATCCCTATACACAGTTATGTGTCCGTCCGTCCACCCATCCATCCCCGAACATAAATATCCGTCCGTCCATCCATCCCTCCCCATACATAGCTATCTGGCCGGCCGGCCATCCATCCATCCATCCCTCCCCATACACAGCCATTCACCTGTCCACCCAGCCCTATACACGGCTGTCCATCGGTCCACCCAGCCCTATTCTCAGCTATCTGTCTGTCCGTCCATCCATCCCCCATACATAAATATCTGTCCGGCCATCCATCCTCTTACACAGCTATCCATCCCCATACATAGCTATCTGTCCATAGAGTCATAGAAGATCAGAGTCAGAAGGGACCTCAGGAGGTATCTAGTCCAACCCCACTTAAATCATCCCAGCCGGGGGTCAAGCTGGGCCTTAAAAACCTCTAAGGAAGGAGATTCCACCACCTCCCTGGGGAACCCATTCCAGTGCTTCACCACCCTCCTCGTGAAATAGTGTTTCCTAATATCCAACCTAAACCTCCCTCACTGCAACTTCAGACCATTGCTCCTTGTTCTGTCATCTGCCACCGCTGAGACCAGCCGAGCTCCATCCTCTTTGGGACCCCCCTTCAGGCAGTTGGAGGCTGCGATCAAATCCCCCCTCACTCTTCTCTTCCGCAGACTAAATAACCCCCATTCTCTCAGCCTCTCCTCGTAAGTCATGTGCCCCAGACCCCTGATCATTTTCATTGCCCTCCACTGGACTCTTTCCAATTTTTCCACATCCTTCTTGTCATATGGGGCCCCAAAACTGGACACAGTACTCCAGATGAGGCCTCACCAGTGCCAAATAGAGGGGAACGATCACGTCCCTCGATCTGCTGGCAATGCCCCTACATATACAGCCCAAAATGCCGTTGGCCTTCTTGGCAACGAGGGCACACTGCTGACTCATATCCAGCTTCTCGTCCACTGTAACCCCTAGGTCCTTTTCTGCAGAACTGCTGCCGAGCCATTCGGTCCCTAGTCTGTAGCGGTGCATGGGATTCTCCCGTCCTGAGGGCAGGACTCTGCACTTGTCCTTGTTGAACCTCATCAGATTTCTTTTGGCCCAATCCTCCGATTTGTCTAGGGCCCTCTGTATCCTATCCCTACCCTCCAGCGTATCTACCTCTCCTCCCAGTTTAGTGTCATCTGTGAACTTGCTGAGGGTGCAGTTAACTCCGTCCTCCAGATCATTAATGAAGATATTGAACAAAACCGGCCCCAGGACCGACCCCTGGGGCACTCCGCTTGATACCGGCTGCCAACTAGACATGGAGCCATTGATCACTCCCCGCTGAGCCCGACAATCTAGCCAGCTTTCCATCCACCTTATTGTCCATTCATCCAGCCCATACTTCCTTAACTTGCTGGCAAGAATACTGTGGGAGACCGTGTCAAAAGCTTTGCTGAAGTTAAGGAACAAGACGTCCACTGCTTTCCCCTCATCCGCAGAGCCAGTTATCTCGTCATAGAAGGAAATTAGGTTAGTCAGGCATGACTTGCCCTTGGTGAATCCATGCTGACTGTTCCCGATCACTTTCCTCTCCTCTAAGTGCTTCAGGACTTTGAGGACCTGCTCCGTTTTAATTCCAGGGACTGAGGTGAGGCTGACTGGCCTGTAGTTCCCCGGATCCTCCTCCTTCCCTTTTTTAAAGATGGGCACTACATTAGCCTTTTGCCAGTCGTCCCCCCGTCCATCCATCCATCCCCTTACACAGCTATTTGTCTGTCTGTTCATCTATCCATCAATCTGTGCATCCCCATGCATATCGATCCGTCCATCGATCTGTGCGTCCCCATACACAGCTCTCCAGCCGTCCATCCATCGAGCCCCAGGCATAGCTATCCGTCTGTCCGTCCGTCCATCCATCCCTCCATCCCCATACACAACTATCAGTCCATCCATCCCTATAAATAAATATCTGTCTGTCCATACATACATAAATCCATCGGTTCACTTCCGTATGTGTCTGTCAGTCAGTCTGTCCCCATACTCAGGTGTCCGTCCATCCATTCATCCCCACCTATCCCTAGCTGTCCATCCGTCCCCATCCCCAGCTGTCCGTCCGTCCGTCCATCCATCCATATACACAGCTATCCATCCGTCCGTCCGTCTGTCCGTCCCCATACAGAGCTATCCATCCCCATACACGTCAGTCCGTCCATCCCTGTACGCAGCTGTCAGTCCATCTGTCCCAACGCATCCGTTCATCCCCATTCACAGCTCTCCGTCTGTCCTCCCATCCATCCGTCCCTGTGTGCATCGCTCCATCTGTCCTTCCATCCGTCCCAGTGTGCGGCTGTCCGTCCATCCCCATCTATCCGTCCAGCCCCATACACCATCCGTCCATCCCTGTACACAGCTATCCGTCTGTCCATCCATCTGCCCATACCTGTACACAGCTACCCATCCGTCCGTCTGTCCATCCGTCCGCCCATCCCCATACACAGCTACCCGTCCGTCTGCCCATCCCCATACACAGCTACCCGTCCGTCCGTCCACCCGCCCATCCCCATACACAGCTACCCGTCCGTCCGTCCGTCCGTCCGCCCGCCCATCCCCATACACAGCTACCCGTCCGTCCGTCCGTCCATCCATCCGCCCCTCCCCATACACAGCTACCCGTCCGTCCGTCCGCCCGCCCATCCCCATACACAGCTGTCCGTCCGTCCGCCCGCCCATCCCCATACACAGCTGTCCGTCCGTCCGCCCGCCCATCCCCATACACAGCTGTCCGTCCGTCCGCCCGCCCATCCCCATACACAGCTACCCGTCCGTCCGTCCGCCCATCCCCATACACAGCTACCCGTCCGTCCGTCCGCCCATCCCCATACGCAGCTACCTGTCCGTCCGTCCGCCCATCCCCATACGCAGCTACCTGTCCGTCCGTCCGCCCATCCCCATACGCAGCCATCCGTCCGTCCGTCCATCCATCCGTCCATCGCCATACACAGCCATCCATCCGTCCGTCCATCCATCCACCCCATACGCAGCTGTCCATTTGTCAATCCCCATATGCATCAGTCCATCTGTCCCCATATGCAGCTGTCAGGCCGTCCGCCACCATATGAAGTTGTCCATCCCTGTACGCAGCTGTCTGTCTGTCCATTCATCCATCCATCCATGCCCATACACAACATTCTGTCCAGCCATCCCTGTACGCAGCTGTCTGTCCATCCTTCCCCATCTCTCTATCCGGCCATCCAGCCCCACACACAGCTATCCATCCATCCATCTATCCATCCATACGCAGCTATCCGTCCATCCCCATACCCAGCTGTCTGTCTGTCCGTCCATCCCCATACCCAGCTGTCAGTCCAGCCAGCCAGCCAGCCAACCCCGTACGCAGGCATCCGTCCGTCCCTCCATCCCTCCATTCCCGTACGCAGCCATCTGTCCGTCCCTCCCTCCATTCCCGTACGCAGCCATCTGTCCGTCCCTCCATCCGTCCATCCCCATACTCAGAAATCTGTCTGTCTATGAATTAGAAAAGAAGGGGTGCGGGGTGGGGGGTTAAGGACCCAGAATGGACTCGCTTGCAGTGGGAATGACTCAGGACTCCTGGGTTCACTCCCCAACCCCTGGAGACTGAGAGTTCTGGGGGATCTTTAATGGTCACGAGCTTTCGATTTCCTGTCTGAAAAAAATTATCTCTAGCTCCAGTGTGGGGCCAGGCCCGCCTGCCAGGGGAGAGCGCCCCTTGCCCCACAGAGCCCCCTAGCGCTGCCCTGGGGCCAGCCCTGCCTGCCAGGGGAGAGGCCCCCTGCCCCACAGCACCCCCTAGCCCTGCCCTGGGGCCAGCCCCGCCTCCCTGGGAAGAGCGCCCCTCATCCCGCTCCCTGCCCCACAGCGCCCCCTAGCGCTGCCCTGGGGCCAGCCCTTCCTGCCAGGGGAGAGCGCCCCCTGCTGAGCCCCCGCCCCACTCCCTGCCCCACAGTGCCCCCTAGCACCGCCCTGGGGCCAGCCCTTCCTGCCAGGGGAGACCGCCACCTGCTGAGTCCCCTGCCCCGCTCCCTGCCCCACAGTGCCCCCTAGTGCTACCCTGGGGCCAGCCCCGCCTGTCAGGGGAGAGCGCCCCCTGCTGAGCCCCCCGCCCTGCTCCCTGCCCCACAGTGCCCCCTAGCGCTGCCGTGGGGCCACCCCACGTGCCTGGAGAGCGTGCCCCCTGCTGAATTCCCCGCCCCACTCCCTGCCCCCGCAGCGCCCCCTAGTGCTTCCCTGGGGCATTGGCATCAGTACTGGGATGTAACAATCGGGGTGTAGGAGGGGGACGATGTGGGCGGGTCTGTACCAATGGGGAGCAGTAGGGGGGTGGGAGGTACCAATGGGAGTGTGGGAAGGGGTTCAGCTAGAAAGAACATTTCTGCCCCTAATCCTGCCCCTGCCCCATTTCCCATGGTGCCATGGGGGGAGGGGGGGCAGGAGCGGCTGGATTCCATTAGAGGGTGATTAAGACGGTTTGTGGGCTGGGGGGAGCGGTGGGGGCCCCCTGGGAGGATGTCGTTAATTGAATGATGTGATGGCGATTAATCTTAGCCTCACACCTATGGGGAGAGAGACGGGGGAGGAGTGTGGGGACGGGACATGGGCCTGTCCCCTCTAGGGGGCGCTGGCTCCCATCCGGCCCCAGGGCGGGGACTGGCTGGCTCAGGGGGGCAGGGAATGGGGCAGGGGCCTGTCCCCTCTAGGGGGCGCTGGCTCCCACCTGGGCCCAGGGCGGGGACTGGCGGGCTCAGGGGGGCGGGGAATGGGGCAGGGGCCTGACCCCTCTAGGGGGCGCTGGCTCCCCTCCGGCCCCAGGGCGGGGACTGGCTGGCTCAGGGGGGCAGGGAACGGGGCAGGGGCCTGTCCCCTCTAGGGGGCGCTGGCTCCCATCCGGCCCCAGGGCGGGGACTGGCTGGCTCAGGGGGGCGGGGAATGGGGCAGAGGCCTGTCCCCTCTAGGGGGCGCTGGCTCCCATCCGGCCCCAGGGCGGGGACTGGCTGGCTCAGGGGGGCGGGGAATGGGGCAGGGGCCTGTCCCCTCTAGGGGGCGCTGGCTCCCACCTGGGCCCAGGGCGGGGACTGGCGGGCTCAGGGGGGCGGGGAATGGGGCAGGGGCCTGTCCCCTCTAGGGGGCGCTGGCTCCCATCCGGCCCCAGGGCGGGGACTGGCGGGCTCAGGGGGGCGGGGAATGGGGCAGGGGCCTGTCCCCTCTAGGGGGCGGTAGAAGTCGGTGGAGTCTCCAGCCGGCCGTGTGTGAGGGGTGTGTGGGTGTGAGCTGGTCAGTGGGCAGTTTTGTGGGGTAGTGCAGGGGATTTCTCGCTGTCAGACCCCGTCTGGCACACCCCTTGGCTCTCTGGCTGGCGCTTACACACCCAGATTGTGCCTCTCTGGCTCACACCGCACGGATTCTCTCTCTCTGTCTCTCTCTCACACACACAGATCGTCTCTCTTACACACACACTTATTGTGTGTCTGTTACACACTCACCCACACTGATTTTCTGTTTCACAAACACTCACTGATTGTCTCTCTCTCTCACACACACACTGCTTGTCTCTCTGACACACCCACCGATTGTGTCTCTGATACACACATTGTGAGTCTCACACCTACATTGATTGTGTCTCTTACACACCCAGCTTGTGTCTCTGTTTCACACCCAGGGTGGTTGTTTTTCTCTCTCATTCACACTCACACACACTCTAATTGTGTCCCTGTCTCACAAACACACACTGATTGTCTCTCTCTCTCTCTCTCACACACACACACTGCTTGTGTCTGTCTCTCTCACATACACACTTCTTGTCTCTCTTACTCACCCACCGACTGTGCCTCTCTTATACACACATTGTGAGTCCCACACCTACATTGATTGTGTCTCTTATACACACAGATTGTGTCTCTGTTTCACACCCAGGGTGGTTGTCTCTCTCTCTCTCTCTCTCTTACACACACACTACTTGTGCCTCTCTTACACACCCACCAATTGTGTGTGTGTGTGTCTCTCTCTCTCTCACACACACACACACACACATTGTGTGTCTTACACCTACATTGATTGTGTCTCTCACAAACACAGATTGTAGCTCTGTTTCACACCCAGGCTGATTGTGTGTGTGTGTGTGTATCTCTCACACACACACACTGCTTGTGTGTCTGTCACACACACCCATGTATCTGTCACCAGTCCAGTCTCTCCCAGCACGCAGGGGGTTAGCCCCCTCCCGCCCCCCCGGCTCTGATTCGCTGCCAGGACCAGGCTGGCCCCACGGGGCGGGTGCCCGGCCCTGCCCGCTGCTCTCCGGCTCCCCCCGCGGCCCCATAGACACCCCCCCCAGCCCAGCGTAGACTCCGCGCATCTCTCCTTCCACCTCTCCCCCGCCCCGGGAGAGCTCCCTCCAGCCCGTCTTCCTCGGTCCTGCCCCATTCCCACCTCTGCCACCCCCCTCCATCCTACCAGCCCCCGTCCCCCCCTCTGCCGCCTTCCTCCATCCCTCCATCCTTCCACCCCCCGTTCCCCCCTCTCCCACCTTCCTCCATCCCGCCTTCCTCCATCCCTCCATCCTTCCACCCCCCGTTCCCCCCTCTCCCACCTTCCTCCATCCCGCCTTCCTCCATCCCTCCATCCTTCCACCCCCCGTTCCCCCCTCTCCCACCTTCCTCCATCCCTCCATCCTTCCACCCCCCATTCCTCCCTCTGCCGCCTCCCTCCATCCTTCCATCCTTCCACCCCCCGTTCCCCCCTCTGCCGCCTTCCTCCATCCCTCCATCCTTCCACCCCCCGTCCCCCCCTCTGCCGCCTTCCTCCATCCTTCCGCCCCCCGTCCCCCCCTCTGCCACCTTCCTCCATCCTTCCGCCCCCCGTTCCCCCCCTGCCGCCTTCCTCTATCCCTCCATCCTTCCAGCCCCCGTCCCCCCCCTCTGCCGCCTTCCTCCATCCCTCCATCCTTCCACCCCCCGTTCCCCCCTCTCCCACCTTCCTCCATCCCGCCTTCCTCCATCCCTCCATCCTTCCACCCCCCATTCCTCCCTCTGCCGCCTTCCTCCATCCCTCCATCCTTCCACCCCCCATTCCTCCCTCTGCCGCCTCCCTCCATCCTTCCATCCTTCCACCCCCCGTTCCCCCCTCTGCCGCCTTCCTCCATCCCTCCATCCTTCCACCCCCCGTTCCCCCCTCTCCCACCTTCCTCCATCCCGCCTTCCTCCATCCCTCCATCCTTCCACCCCCCGTTCCCCCCTCTCCCACCTTCCTCCATCCCGCCTTCCTCCATCCCTCCATCCTTCCACCCCCCGTTCCCCCCTCTCCCGCCTTCCTCCATCCCGCCTTCCTCCATCCCTCCATCCTTCCACCCCCCATTCCCCCCTCTGCCGCCTTCCTCCATCCCTCCCTCCATCCTTCCGCCCCCCGTCCCCCCCCCGCCGCCTTCCTCCATCCCTCCATCCTTCCACCCCCCGTTCCTCCCTCTCCCGCCTTCCTCCATCCCGCCTTCCTCCATCCCTCCATCCTTCCACCCCCCATTCCCCCCTCTGCCGCCTTCCTCCATCCCTCCCTCCATCCTTCCGCCCCCCGTTCCCCCCCGCCGCCTTCCTCCATCCCTCCATCCTTCCACCCCCCGTTCCTCCCTCTCCCGCCTTCCTCCATCCCGCCTTCCTCCATCCCTCCATCCTTCCACCCCCCGTTCCTCCCTCTGCCGCCTTCCTCCATCCCTCCCTCCATCCTTCCGCCCCCCGTTCCCCCCCCGCTGCCTTCCTCCATCCCTCCATCCTTCCACCCCCCGTTCCCCCCTCTCCCACCTTCCTCCATCCTTCCACCCCCTATTCCTCCCTCTGCCGCCTCCCTCCATCCCTCCATCCTTCCGCCCCCCGTCCCCCCCCCTGCCGCCTTCCTCCATCCCTCCATCCTTCCACCCCCCGTTCCCCCCTCTCCCGCCTTCCTCCATCCCGCCTTCCTCCATCCCTCCATCCTTCCACCCCCCATTCCCCCCTCTGCCGCCTTCCTCCATCCCTCCCTCCATCCTTCCGCCCCCCGTCCCCCCCCCGCCGCCTTCCTCCATCCCTCCATCCTTCCACCCCCCGTTCCTCCCTCTCCCGCCTTCCTCCATCCCGCCTTCCTCCATCCCTCCATCCTTCCACCCCCCATTCCCCCCTCTGCCGCCTTCCTCCATCCCTCCCTCCATCCTTCCGCCCCCCGTTCCCCCCCCGCCGCCTTCCTCCATCCCTCCATCCTTCCACCCCCCGTTCCTCCCTCTCCCGCCTTCCTCCATCCCGCCTTCCTCCATCCCTCCATCCTTCCACCCCCCGTTCCTCCCTCTGCCGCCTTCCTCCATCCCTCCCTCCATCCTTCCGCCCCCCGTTCCCCCCCCGCTGCCTTCCTCCATCCCTCCATCCTTCCACCCCCCGTTCCTCCCTCTCCTGCCTTCCTCCATCCTTCCACCCCCCCGTTCCCCCCTCTGCCGCCTTCCTCCATCCTTCCACCCCCCATTCCCCACTCTGCCGCCTTCCTCCATCCCTCCGTCCTTCCACCCCCGTTCCCTCCTCTCCCGCCTCCCTCCATCCCTCCGTCCTTCCACCCCCCGTTCCCCCCTCTCCCGCCTCCCTCCATCCTTCCGCCCTCCATTCCTCCACACACCACCACCTTCCATCCCCTATTCCTCATTCTGCCGCCTTCCCCATCCCTCCATCCTTCCACCCCCCATTCCCCCCTCTGCCGCCTTCCTCCATCCCTCCTTCCTTCCGCCCCCCATTCCTCCACCTGCCGCCTTCCTCCATCCTTCCGCCCCATCCCTCCATCCTGCCGCCCCCATTCCTCTTTCTGCTGCCTTCTTCCATCCCTTCTTCCTTCCACCCTCCATTCCTCCGCACAGCGCCTTCTTCCATCCCCTATTCCTCATTCTGCCGCCTTCCTCCATCCCGCCATCCTTCCGCCCCCCCATTTCTTCCTCTGCCGCCTTCCTCCATCCTGCCATCCTTCCCCCCCCATTTCTCCCTCTGCCGCCTTCCCCATCCCTTCTTCCTTCTGCCCCCTATTCCTCCCTCTGCCGCCTTCTTCCATCCTTTCTTCCTTCTGCCCCCTATTCCTCCACACACCACCTTCTTCCATCCCTCCATCTTTCCACCCCTTTTTCCTCTGTACGCCACCTTCCCCATCCCTCCATCCTTCCACCCCCCATTCCTCCACCTGCCGCCTTCCTCCATCCCTCCATCCTTCCACCCCCCATTCCTCTGTCTGCCGCCTTCCTCCATCCCTCCATCCCTCCATCCTTCCACCCCCCATTCCTCCACCTGCCGCCTTCCTCCATCCCTCCATCCTTCCACCCCCCATTCCTCCACCTGCCGCCTTCCTCCATCCTTCCATCCTTCCACCCCCCGTTCCCCCCTCTGCCGCCTCCCTCCATCCTTCCGCCCCCATTCCTCTGTCTGCTGCCTTCTTCCATCCCTTCTTCCTTCCACCCTCCATTCCTCCGCACACCGCCTTCTTCCATCCCCTATTCCTCATTCTGCCGCCTTCCTCCATCCCGCCATCCTTCCGCCCCCCATTTCTCCCTCTGCCGCCTTCCCCATCCCTTCTTCCTTCTGCCCCCTATTCCTCCCTCTGCCACCTTCTTCCATCCCTTCTTCCTTCTCCCCCCTATTCCTCCACACACCACCTTCCCCATCCCTCCATCCTTCCACCCTCCATTCCTCCCTCCATCCCTCCATCCTTCCACCCCCTATTCCTCATTCTGCCGCCTTCCTCCATCCCGCCATCCTTCCGCCCCCCATTTCTCCCTCTGCCGCCTTCCCCATCCCTTCTTCCTTCTGCCCCCTATTCCTCCCTCTGCCGCCTTCTTCCATCCTTTCTTCCTTCTGCCCCTATTCCTCCACACACCACCTTCTTCCATCCCTCCATCTTTCCACCCCTTTTTCCTCTGTACGCCACCTTCCCCATCCCTCCATCCTTCCACCCTCCATTCCTCCCTCTGCTGCCTTCCTCCATCCCTCCATCCTTCCACCCCCTATTCCTCCACCTGCCGCCTTCCTCCATCCCTCCATCCTTCCACCCCCTATTCCTCCGCCTGCTGCCTTCCTCCATCCCTTCTCCCTTCCTCTCTTCCTCCGCACGCTGCCTTCCCCCAGCCCTTCTCCCTTCCACCCCCTCCGCTCCCCGCCTGCGGTCCCCACCCTTCCCCTCCCTCCCTCCCTCTCTTCCTCCGCCCGGCGCCTGATTCCATCCCTCCTTCCTGCCTCGTCCACCGCGCTCGGCTGCCCTCCGCCCGCCGCCTGCCCCCATCCCTTCTTCCTCCCGCATCCCCCCTCCGTCATCCCGCTCCTTCCCCCCCATCCCCCCCTCCATCTCTCCCTCCGGCAGATCCCCCCCCGCCTCCCCCCCCCACACCCTGCACCTCGGGGGGAGCAGGCAGCCGCGCGCCGGTGGGGAGGGGGGGGCCGGGAGCCTGCGTGCGGCGGAGGAGGAGGGGGGGCAATTGAAGGCGAGTGGGGGCAATTAATTCCCCGGCCCCCCGGAATATCTGATGTGCTGCAGATCCCTCCCCAGCCATGGATTGTCTCTGCATAGTTACCACCAAGGTAGGGGGCCCTGGGGGTCGCCGCGGTGCTGGGGGGACGGGCTGGGGGGGTCTCCATGGTGCTGTGGGGCACTGGGGTGCTGGGGGGGGCCTCAGGGTCTCCATGGTGCTGTGTGGGGCGCGCTGGGGTTCTCCATGGCGATCTGGGGGTGTTGGGGGGCTGAGGGTCTCCATGGTGCTGGGGGGGGTGATCGAGGTCTCCCTGGTGATGTGTGGGGGGGTGAGGGTCTCCTTGGTGATGTGGGGATGCTCGCGGTCTACCTGGTGTTGTGGGGGTGTCTCTGGGGTGCTGGGGGGACTGAGGGCCTCCATGGTGCTTGGGGGGCCTCTGGAGTGCTGGGGGGCTGAGGGCCTCCATGGTGATGGGGAGTGCCGAGGGTCTCCATAGAGCTGTGGGGGGGGGTGAGGGTCTCCATGGTGCTGGGGGTCTCCATGGTGATGTGGGGGTGTTGGGGGGCTGAGGGTCTCCATGGTGCTGGGTGGGGGGTGCTCGAGGTCTCCCTGGTGATGTGTGGAGGGGTCAGGGTCTACCTGGTGATGTGGGAGTGTCTCTGGGGTGCTGGGGGGACTGAGGGTCTCCATGGTGTTGGGGGGGCCTCTGGGGTGCTGGGGGGGGGCTGAGGGCCTCCATGGTGCTTGGGGGGCCTCTGGAGTGCTGGAGGGGCTGAGGGCCTCCATGGTGATAGGGAATGCCAAGGGTCTCCATAGAGCTGTGGGGGGGGGGGTGAGGGTCTCCATGGTGCTGGGGGGAGGGCGCTGGGGGTCTCCATGGTGATGTGGGGGGGATAAGGGTCTCCATGGTGATGTGGGGGTGTCTCTGGGGTGCTGGGGGGACTGAGAGTCTCCATGGTGATGGGGGGAGGAGTCTCTGGGGTGCTGGGGGGGCTGAGGGCCTCCATGGTGATGGGGGGGCCGAGGGTCTCCGTGGTGCTGTGGGGGGCACTGGGGTTGTCTATAGTGATCTGGGCGTGTCTCTGGGGTGCTGGGGGGACTGAGGGTCTCCATGGTGCTCGGGGGGGGGCTGAGGGTCGCTGTGATGCTTGGGGGGGTGCTCGGGGTCTCCATGGTGATGAAGGGGCTGAGGGTCTCCATGATGGGGGGGGTGAGAATCTCCATGGTGCTGGGGTGGGGGTCGGGGGGTGTTGGGTGTCTCCATGGTGCTCGGCGGGGGCTGGGGCCCTCCATGGTCCTGTGGGGGGGGTCTCCATGATGCTGTGTGGGAGGGCTTGGGGGGGTCTCCATGATGCCTTAGGGGGGTGGCTGGGGGTCTCCGTGTGGGTGGGAGTGTTTCACGGTCTGCAAGGTATTGGCGTGGGGGGAATCTCTATGGGACTGGGGAGGCCTGGGGGCTCTCTATGGGGCTGGGAGCTGGCTATGGGGCTGGGAGGGGGTGCAGGGGGATTCTCCGTGGGGCTGGCCTCTGAATAGTGTTGGGAGGGGATTCCTGAAGACTCGCTGTGGGGGAGGCCATGGGCGCTCCCTGGGGTGGTGGGAGGCTTCGGGAGGGGCTGAGGGGGAGCTGGAGGGGCTCTGTTGCTCGGGGTGGCTGAGGGTCTTTCTGTGGGGCTTGGCGGGGTCTCCATGATGTTAGCAGCAGGTCTGGGGGTCTTCACCATGCTGGGGCTTTGTGTGGGTGGGTGGTTTGGGGGCTGAGGCGGTCTATGGTGGGGTGGGAGGCTGGGTGTTCTCTATGGGGCTGGGGGCTCTCTATGGGGCTGTGAGGGGTTCTGGGGGGTCTCTATGGGGCTGTGGGGGGAGGCTGGGGGTCTCTGTGGTGCTCCCCGCTGCCTAGCCAGTCCTCCCACACTCGCTCCCTCCCTGCATGCTGCCCCTGCTGGCTGGAGGTCGGGTGGGCCTGGTGTGTGTGTGTGCGCGTGTGTGTGCGCGTGTGTGTGCATCACATCCCCTGCCCCCAATTTCGGGGCAGCTGGGGGGCTCACTCTGCTGAACACCCCACCTCCTCTGGGGGCCGGGGCTCTCTGCTAACAGTCCACCCGGCATGTTGGCTCCCCCTGGCTGGGTGTGCGTGTGGGTGTGGGTGTACCTGCGTGTATCTGCAGTGTGTATGTGTGCCCTTGAACAGTGTGTGTACTCAGGGTGTGTGTGTGATTGTGCGTGCACGTTGTGTGAATTTGTGTGTGTGTGTGCTGTGTGAGAGTCTGACTATTTTTGTGTTCAGTGTGTGTGTGTGTATTTGTGTTCACGTGTGGTTGTGGCTATTTTTGTGTTCAGTGTGTGTGTGTGTATTTGTGTTCACGTGCGGTTGTGGCTATTTTGGTGTTCAGTGTGTGTGTGTGTGTGTATTTGTGTTCGCGTGCAGTTGTGGCTATTTTGGTGTTCAGTGTGTGTGTGTGTGTGTGTGTATTTGTGTTCGCGTGCAGTTGTGGCTATTTTGGTATTCAGTGTGTGTGTGTATTTGTGTTCGTGTGCGGTTGTGGCTATTTTTGTGGTCAGTGTGTGTGTATTTGTGTTCGTGTGCGGTTGTGGCTATTTTTGTGGTCAGTGTGTGTGTGTGTATTTGTGTTCGCGTGCGGTTGTGGCTATTTTTGTGGTCAGTGTGTGTGTATTTGTGTTCGTGTGCGGTTGTGGCTATTTTTGTGGTCAGTGTGTGTGTGTGTATTTGTGTTCGCGTGCGGTTGTGGCTATTTTTGTGGTCAGTGTGTGTGTATTTGTGTTCGTGTGTGGTTGTGGCTATTTTGGTGTGCGGGGTGAGTGTGGGCGCTGCGTGCGGGGTGCGTTTGTGAGTGCGTGTGCGTAGTGTGTGGGAATGTGGGTCCATGCACGTGTTGCGAGATGTGTGTGTATACACGTGTGTGAGTGACCGTGCTGCCCCCTGCCGGTGTGTGTGTGTGTGTGTGTGTGTGTGCGTGCGTGAAGACAGATGGCCAGAGGCAACAGAGACAGCTGATGGGAGCCAGAGAACAGGAGGCGTGGGGTGGGGGGGCTAGTCTCAGCACATGGTGAGGGGTCCCCGGGGGGGTGCCGGGACCTTGCCCTGGGCCGGTGTTTGATTCCCGGCTCCCGGACGTACCGGGCTGGCAGATGGTGAGTGGCGGGGGCGGGTGGGGTGGTGGAGGGAGGAGGGGTGTGATCCCCAGCTGGCAGTCATGTGTGTTGGGTGCCCTGTGCGTGTGTCGTAGACCCGGGTGCGGGAGCCGACGTGTCACTGGTGACGAAGGTGCAGGGGGGGCTGCGTGTATACGCATGTGGTTGTGTGTGGGGCTCAGTGGGGTTGTGTGTGTTTGTGGCTGTGGGCTGCGTGACTGGACAGCTCTGTGTGTGTGTGTGTGTGTGTGTGTGTGAATGGCTGTGGTTGTCTGTGTGTGTGTACAGCTGTATGGACGGTTGTGGCAGTGTGTGTGGGCAGCTGTAAGGATGGCTGTGTGTGTGGATGGTTGTGGCAGAATGTGTCGATCGCTATGGGTGTGGATTGTTGTGTGGAGGGCTGTGGCTGTGTGTGTGGACGGCTTGTGCCCTTGTGTCTGCCTCTCCCCAGGGGTGTGTAGTGAACATGCACCCCAGGGCCTAGCTAGGCCCTAACCCCCGGTGTTGATGCTCCCGGTGGGGGTCCTGGCCTGGTGGTGAGTGGGAGGCGAGGGTCAGAGAGGTGGGTGGCCTGAGATCCCAGGTTAGCACACAATGCCCCATTCACTTCAGCCAGGAAAATACACTCCTGCTCAGTGTGGTGAATTCAGTGCTGATCACTGTGTGAGTCACCACGTGTGTGTGTGTGTGTGTATCGGTGTGTGTGTGTGTCTGTTAATTCAGACAGCAGGAAAGAAGACTTGGGGGTGAACTGATATGGGGTGGAGGGAAATGGGTGGCTGTAGGGGGGAATTTTATTAGGGTTGGGGAGCAAGGGGGAAATAGGAGACAGCTGGATAACTCCTGAATGAAGATATGGAGGTATGACCTGGATGGGTCTGGATTACTGGTGAATGGGGATCTGGAGGTGCGTTCTGGAGAGGGGTCACTGGTGGATGGGGGATCTGGAGGTGCATGGATCTGGAGGTGCGTTCTGGAGAGGGGTCACTGGTGGATGAGCATCTGGAGGTAGGTACTGGAGAGGGGTCATTCGTGGATGGAGATCTGGAGGTGCGTTCTGGAGAGGGATCACTGGTGGATGGGGATATGGAGGTGCTTTCAGAAAAGGGGTCACTGGTGGATGGGGGATCTGGAGGTAGGCTCTGGAGAGGGGTCACTGGTGGATGGGGGATCTGGAGGTAGTCTCTGGAGAGGGGTCACTTGTGGATGGGGGATCTGGAGGTAGGCTCTGGAGAGGGGTCACTTGTGGATGGGGATCTGGAGGTGCGTTCAGGAGAGGAGTCACTGGTGGATGGGGATCTGGAGGTGCGTTCTGGAGAGGTGTCACTGGTGGATGGGGATCTGGAGGTGCGTTCTGGAGAGGTGTCACTGGTGGATGGGGATCTGCAGGAGCATTGTGGAGAGCGGTCACGGGTGGGTTGGGATCTGGAGGTGCGTTCAGGAGAGGAGTCACTGATGGATGGGGGATCTGGAGGTGCGTTCTGGAGGGCGGTCACTGGTGGTTGGGGATCTGGAGGTGCGTTCTGGAGAGGGGTCACTTGTGGATGGGGGATGTGGAGGTAGGTTCTGGAAAGGGGTTACTGGTGGATGGGGATCTCGAATTGCATTCTGGAGAGGGGTAACTGGTGGATGGGGATCTGGAAGCGTGTTCTGGAGAGGGGTCACTGATGGATGGGGATCTGCAGGTGCGTTCTGGAGAGGAGTCACTGGTAGATGGGGGATCTGGAGGTGCGTTCTGGAGAGGGGTCACTGGTAAATGGGGATCTGAAGACGAGCTATGGAGAGAGGTCACTGGTGGATGGGGATGTGGAGTTACATTCTGGAGAGGGGTCACTTGTGGATGGGGGATCTAGAGATGCATTGGGGAGAGGAGTCACTGGTGGATGGGGAATCTGGAGGTGCATTCTGGAGAGGGCTCATTCGTGGATGGGGATCTGCAGGTGCATTCTGGGGTGGGGTCACTGATGGTTGGGGATCTGGAGGTGCGTTCTGGACAGGGGTCACTGGTGGAAGGGGATCTGGAGGTGCCTTCTGGAGAGGGGTCACTGGTGGGTGGGGGATCTGGAGGTGTGTTCTGGAGAGGGGTCACTCGTGGATGGGGATCTGGAGATGCGTTCTGGACAGAGGTCACTGGTGAATGGGGATCTGGAGATGCATTGGGGAGAGGGCTCATTGGTGGATGGGGATCTGGAAGTGCGTTCTGGATAGGTGTCACTGGTGGATGGGGATCTGGAAGTGCGTTCTGGATAGGTGTCACTGGTGGATGGGGGATCTGGAGGTGCGTTCTGGACAGGGGTCAATGGTGGATGGGGATCTGCAGGTGCGTTCTGGAGAGGGGTCACTGGTAAATGGGGATCTGAAGACGAGCTATGGAGAGAGGTCACTGGTGGATGGGGATGTGGAGTTACATTCTGGAGAGGGGTCACTTGTGGATGGGGGATCTGGAGATGCATTGGGGAGAGGAGTCACTGGTGGATGGGGAATCTGGAGGTGCATTCTGGAGAGGGCTCATTGGTGGATGGGGATCTGGAAGTGCGTTCTGGATAGGTGTCACTGGTGGATGGGGGATCTGGAGGTGCGTTCTGGACAGGGGTCACTGGTGGATGGGGGATCTGGAGGTGCGTGGATCTGGAGGTGCCTTCTGGAGAGGGGTCACTGGTGGATGGGGATCCAGAGGTACGTTCTGGAGGGGAGTCACTGGTAGATGAGCATCTGGACGTAGGTACTGGAGAGGGGTCACTCGTGGATGGGGATCTGGAGGTGCGTTCTGGAGAGGGGTCACTGGTAAATGGGGATCTGAAGACGAGCTATGGAGAGAGGTCACTGGTGGATGGGGATGTGGAGTTACATTCTGGAGAGGGGTCACTTGTGGATGGAGGATCTAGAGATGCATTGGGGGAGGGGTCACTGGTGGTTGGGGATCTGGAGGTGCATTCTGGAGAGGGGCCACTGGTGGTTGGGGATCTGGAGGTGCGTTCTGGAGAGGGGTCACTGGTGGATGGGGGATCTGGAGGTGCGTGGATCTGGAGGTGCGTTCTGGAGAGGGGTCACTGGTGGATGGGGATCCGGAGGTACGTTCTGGAGGGGAGTCACTGGTGGATGGGGGATCTGGAGGTGCGTTCTGGAGAGGGGTCACTGGTGGATGGGGATCTGGAGGTGCGTTCTGGAGAGGGGTCACTTGTGGATGCGGGATGTGGAGGTAGGTTCTGGAGAGTGGTCACTTTTGGATGGGGGATCTGGAGGTGCGTTCCGGAGGGGGTTACTGGTGGTTTGGGATCTGGAATTGCATTCTGGAGAGCAGTCACTGGTGGATGGGGATCTGGAGGTGCGTTCTGGAGAGGGGTCACTGGTAGATGGGATCTGGAAGTGCGTTCTGGACAAGGGTCACTGGTGGATGGGGGATCTGCAGGTGCGTTCTGGAGAGGGGTCACTGGTGGACGGCGGATCTGGAGGTAGTTTCTCTGAGGGGTCATTGGTGGACAGGGATCTGGATGTAGGTTCTAGAAAGGGGTCACTGGTGGATGGGGGATCTGGAGGTGCGTTCTGGACTGGGGTCACTGGTGGTTAGTGGATCTGGAGATACATTCTGGAGAGGGTTCACTGGTGGATCGGGGATCTGGAGATACGTTCTGGAGAGGGGTCACTGGTGGATGGGCTGTGCACCTGCCCGTGCCCTTTCCCGGGGCTTTATGCCTGCGAATCATGAGCCTTGGTGCTCCAGGGAGGGGAGAGGCCATCTGGGGAGCAACTGAGTCAGTCCCAGATCTTCACCAGACCCTGCTCCCTCCCGAAATGGTGGTTCGAGGGCGTCCATTGGTGTCTGGGGGAGCCAGGGGTCTGTTATACCTGGGAGATGGAAACCTTCACCCTGTCCCCCACCCCTCACCATCAACTGCCCCTAACACCTGACCGGGACCCCTAGCCCAGAGTCCAATGCAAACCCTCACTATCCCCTCCTGTCTCGGGGACCCCCCCTGGGACTCAGGACTCCTGGGTTTTGCCTGGTGACCTTACTCATAGCACACCGCCCTTCCCTGCCTCAGTTTCCCCATCTGTCCATTGGGATAATGTGCCTGGCTCTCTTTTGGGAAGCGCTTTGTGTCCCGCTGGCTGAAAGTGGGGTAGGGTGTGTGTGTGGGTTTTATTAATAGTCATCTTGCCCCAGAGCCTCACCTGAAAAAGTCACCCCAAACCCAGACCTATAACCCTGCTCCTGCCCCTAAATCTCCCCCCAAACCCTGACTTCTAACCCTGCCCCTGCCTCTAAAATCTCCATCTAACCCTAAACCGGAGCTCTGACCTTTAACCTTGACCCTAAAATCTCTCTCCGGACCCGAATCCCCACCCCTGCCCTCTAGCTTCATAGCGAGCCCCCCCAACCCTGCTCACCCCTCCTCCTCAGGTTGCCCCAAACCCTGCCTTTCACCCTAGATGCTGCCGGGACCCCTAGGGCCTCAGTGTCTCTGACCCAGACGTTTAATACCCGGTGGCTTCGCTCGCCTGGCAGAGCGGCCCAGTGGTGAGAGGTACAGGCTGGGGGGTCAGGACACCTGGGTTCCTTTCCCTTTATTGTGTGTCTGGGGGCCCCGATCTCAGTCAGGGGATCTGGGCAGCACCCGGCGCGACGGGACCCCAATCTTGGTCAGTGGTGGGGGGGATCTGGTCAGCGCCTGGCGCGACAGGGCCCAGATCTTGGTCTGGGGGGTCTGGGCAGCGCCCGGCGTGATGGTCCCTGATCTCAGTCAGGAGGGGGTCTGTGCAGCGCCCAGCGCAATGGGGCTCTGATCTTGGTCGGGGGGGGTCTGGGCGGCTCACAGTATTGATGGGGTCCCAATCTCAGTCAGGGAGGTCTGGGCGGCACCTGGCGTGACGGGGCCCTGATCTCGGTCTGGGGGGGTCTGTGCAGCGCCCGGCGCGACGGGGCTCCGATCTCGGTCGGGGGGGGGGTCTGGGCGGCGCACGGCACGATGGGGTCCCAATCTCGGTCAGGGGGGTCTGGGCGGCGCACGGCGAGACGGAGCCCCAATCTCGGTCAGGGGGGTCTGTGCAGCGCCCGACGCGACGGGGCCCCGATCTCAGTCTGGGGGGGTCTGTGCAGCGCCCAGCGCGACGGGGCTCCGATCTCGGTCGGGGGGGGGGGGTCTGGGCGGCACACGGTACGATGGGGTCCCAATCTCGCTCAGGGGGGTCTGTGCAGCGCCCGGCGCAACGGGGCCCCGATCTCAGTCTGGGGGGGTCTGTGCAGCGCCTGGCGCGACGGGGCCCCAATCTCAGTCTGGGGGGGTCTGTGCAGCGCCCGGCGCGACGGGGCCCCAATCTCGGTTTCCCTCTCTTCATCTCTCCCCTTTCACGATCCATTATTTCCCATCCCCCCCATCGCCCCCACTCCCCCCATGCCTGAAACCCCCCCCCGACTTCCGTCATCCATCTCTGTGTCAGCGCTGCCATGGCAACCCGGGATACTGGTTACATCTCTCTGGATCGAGGAATTATTTAAGGAAAGGCAGGACCTGCAGCTGCCTTCCCATGATGCTCGGCCCGCGGGCCCCATCCCCTGCTGAAGATCTGGGGGGGCTCGGCAGGGGGCGCTCTCCCCGGGCAGGCGGCGCTGGCCCCGGGGCGGTGCTATGGGGCAGGGAGCGGGGGGCTCAGCAGGGGGCGCTCTCCCCTGGCAGGGGGGGCTGGCCCCTAGGGGGCGCTGTGGGGCAGGGGGCTCGGCAGGGGCCGCTCTCCCCGGGCAGGCAGGGTTGACCCTGTGGGGCGCTGGGCTGCTCACACAAATGCTGTCCCCCACAGGATCGGGGCTCCTGGCCCTCCTGTCTCAGTGTCAATAACCCTGCCCTGCTCTGGCCTGGGGGAGTGGGACCCCCGAGTGGCCCGCAGACGGTTACGCCCCCTCCTGGCCAGCGGGTATTGTAGAGCGCCAGGAAATTGGGTAGCGAAAGGGATGAGGTGGAGGGTCCAGAGACAGGAGGGGGGGGGCTGTGACGAAGTGGGACTGTTCTTAATGTTTCCTCTGAATATTGTGGGGGTGCCTCAGTTTCCCCTAGGCAGTTCTTAAGTCTCTCGGTGGTGGGATAAGGGGGTGTGATCGTTGCAGAGCCCTGGAGGGGTGGGGGGCGTATGGGGCTGGACGGAGCGAGATGGAGGGGTGGGTACCGAGGGAGGAATGGGAAGGTGGGTGTGGACGGAGAGATCGGGGGCTGTGGGGGTGGATGGAGGGATAGGCGGAGGGGTGCGTGTGGATGGACAGATGGATGAAGGGGCATGGACAGACAGACGAAGGGATGGACGGCCGGATGGAGGGATGTGGAGGGGCATCCGGAGGGATGGATGGAGACGGACGGATGGATGGACGGAAGGATGGAGATGGACCGCGGGGCCGCGGATGGATGGAGGGACGAGTACGGATGGACGAAGGGGTGCGTACGGGTGGGCGGACGGAGGGGTGCGGGTGGAGGGATGGAAGGACGGACGGAGGGGCGCAGATGGAGGGTTGGAAGGATGGATGCGTAGAGATGGGTGGAGGGATGGACGGAGGGACCCCGACGGATGGATGGATGTGTACAGACGGACGGAGGGGCGCGTACAGACGGACGGAGGGGCGCGGATGGGTGGACAGGCGGAGGGGCGCGGATGGACGGATGGATGCGTAGAGATGGATGGAGGGATGTGTGGGGTGGATGGATGGACGGATGGACGGAAGGGTGCGGACAGGTGGACGGACGGAGCAGCACGGATGGACAGACAGAGGGGGGCGCAGTCGGCCATATGGGTGGATGGATGGAAGGATGGACAGACAGATGAGTTCAGACGGATGGAGGGGTGCACGTGGGTAGACGGATGGAGGGGGGCGGATGGAAGGACGGAAGGACAGACGGAGGGAGGGGTGCAGATGGACGGACAGAGGGGTGCGGATGGACGGACAGAAGGACTGATGCGTAGAGATGGATGGAGGGGTGCGGCTGGAGGGACGGAAAGATGGACGGAGGGGTGCAGATGGAAGGATGGAAGGACAGATGGAGGGATGTGTATGGATGGACGGAGGGAGGGGCGTGGATGGACAGATGGAAGGATGGAGGGATGTGTGCGGATGGACGGACGGAGGGGCGCAGATGGACAGATGGAAGGATGGATGCGTAGAAATGGATGGAGGCGTGCGGCTGGAGGGATGGAAGAATGGACGGAGCGGTGCGGATGGAAGGACGGAAGGACAGATGGAGGGATGTGTGCGGACAGACGGATGGAGAAATGTGTGCAGATGGATGGAGGGAGGGGCGTGGATGGAGGGATGGAAGGACGGACGGAGGGATGTGTGCGGATGGACGGATGGAGGGGCGCGGATGGACAGATGGAAGGATGGATGCGTAGAGATGGCTGGAGGGATGCATATGAACAGACGGAGGGGTGCGTATGGTTGGATGGACGGAGGGGCATGGGTGGACGGACAGATGGAGGGGTGCGGCCAGGTGGACGGATGGACGGATGGAGAGATGTGGATGGATGGGGGGTACATAGGGGTGGATGGATGGGGGGTGCGTAGGGGTGGATGGAGGGATGCGGACGGACGGAGGGGTGCGGCCAGGTGGACGGACGGACGGAGGCATGTGGATGGATGGGGGGTGCGTAGGGGTGGATGGACGGACGGAGAGGTGCGGCCAGGTGGACGGACGGAGGGATGTGGATGGATGGATGGGGGGTGCGTAGGGGTGGACGGAGGGATGGAGGGATGCGGACGGACGGACGGAGGGGTGCGGCCAGGTGGACGGACAGACGGATGGAGGGATGTGGACGGATGGATGGGGGGTGCGTAGGGGTGGACGGACGGACGGAGGGGTGCGGCCAGGTTGACGGACGGATGGAGGGATGTGGATGGATGGGGGGTGCGTAGGGGTGGACGGAGAGACGGAGGGGTGCGGACGGACGGACGCACACCGGGGGCACCCGCGGCTGGTGGGGGTGGGGCAGATTCCCCTGCCCCGTGTGATGCTGAGGCCCGACCTTGTTTCGCTCCCCGCAGCCGCGTGCTGTTTCTCGCCGGCCCTGCACCATATGGTGTCCCGCCGGCCCCCCCCGGTCCCCCCCCCGGCGCCCCATATGCTCAGCCAGGAGCCTGGGGGGGCCCGAAGACAAGGGTCTGGGGATGTTCATTCCTTGTTCCAGGGCTGCGCCATTGTACTGACCCACCCCGTATTTATGGGGGGCGGGTTCAGCAGGGGAGGGGCTCAGGCTATGCTGCGGAGAACCCCCCCCCCCCACAATGTGGCTGCCCTGGAGGGCGCCCCCTAGTGGTGGGAGGGGGAAGTTCAGGGGTGGGGTGGGGGCAGTGAGAGGTTATCAGGGTCTTCAGCCGCGGTTTGGGTTGGATCCGGGTTTCAGGTCTGGGGCCGATAGGGGTTTGGGTTTCTGCTCTGGCATTGGTTCTGGGTTAGATCCCGGTTCTGGGTCTGATTCGGGTTCAGGGTCAAGGTCTGGCATCGGTTCTGGCACCGGTTCTGGGTTAGATCCCGGTTCTGGGTCTGATTCGGGTTCGGGGTCAAGGTCTGGCACCGGTTCTGGGTTAGATCCCGGTTCTGGGTCTGATTCGGGTTCGGGGTCAAGGTCTGGCGCCGGTTCTGGGTTAGATCCCGGTTCTGGGTCTGATTCGGGTTCGGGGTCAAGGTCTGGCATCGGTTCTGGGTTAGATCCCGGTTCTGGGTCTGATTCGGGTTCGGGGTCAAGGTCTGGCGCCGGTTCTGGGTTAGATCCCGGTTCTGGGTCTGATTCGGGTTCGGGGTCAAGGTCTGGCATCAGTTCTGGCACCGGTTCTGGGTTAGATCCCGGTTCTGGGTCTGATTCGGGTTCGGGGTCAAGGTCTGGCGCCGGTTCTGGGTTAGATCCCGGTTCTGGGTCTGATTCGGGTTCGATCCCGGTTCTGGGTCTGATTCGGGTTCGGGGTCAAGGTCTGGCATCGGTTCTGGCGCCAGTTCTGGGTTAGATCCCGGTTCTGGGTCCAATACGGGTCAGGTTCAAGGGCTCCTGCTGGTTCTAGATATGGTTCCGGTTCTCATACCGGTGCTGGTTCTGATTCTGGATCAGCTTCTGGTTCTGCTTCAGGCTCTGGGATCAGTCCTGGCATCGGGATTAGGTTCTGGTCTGGTTTAAGTCCTGGTCTTGGTTCTGGGTCTGAAGCCGGTTCTGGTCTCGGTTCTGGGTCTCAGGCCGGTTCTGGGTCTGTAGCCGGTTCTGGTCTTGGTTCTGGGTCTCAGGCCGATTCTGGGTCTGAAGCCGGTTCTGGTCTCAGTTCTGGGTTTCAGGCCGGTTCAGGGTCTGAGGCCGGTTCTGGTCTCGGTTCTGGGTCTCAGGCCGATTCTGGGTCTGTAGCCGGTTCTGGTCTCGGTTCTGGGTCTCAGGCCGATTCTGGGTCTGAAGCCGGTTCTGGTCTCGGTTCTGGGTTTCAGGCCAGTTCTGGGTCTGAAGCCGGTTCTGGTCTCGGTTCTGGGTCTGAGGCCGGTTCTGGGTCTGAAGCCGGTTCTGGTACCAGTTCTGGGTCTCAGGCCAGTTCTAGGTCTGAAGCCGGTTCTGGTACCGGTTCTGGGTTTCAGGCCGGTTCTGGGTCTGAAGCCGGTTCTGGGTTTCAGGCCGGTTCTGGGTCTGAAGCCGGTTCTGGTCTCGGTTCTGGGTTTCAGGCCGGTTCTGGGTCTGAAGCCGGTTCTGGTACCGGTTCTGGGTTTCAGGCCGGTTCTGGGTCTGAAGTCGGTTCTGGTCTCGGTTCTGGGTCTGAAGCCGGTTCTGGGTCTCAGGCCGGTTCTGGGTCTGAAGCCGGTTCTGGTCTCGGTTCTGGGTCTCAGGCCGGTTCTGGGTCTGAAGCCGGTTCTGGGTCTCAGGCCTGTTCTGGTACCGGTTCTGGGTCTCAGGCCGGTTCTGGGTCTGAAGCCGGTTCTGGTACCGGTTCTGGGTCTCAGGCCAGTTCTGGGTCTGAAGTCAGTTCTGGTCTTGGTTCTGGGTTTCAGGCCGGTTCTGGGTCTGAAGCTGGTTCTGGTCTCGGTTCTGGGTCTCAGGCCGATTCTGGGTCTGTAGCCGGTTCTGGTCTCGATTCTGGGTCTGTAGCCGGTTCTGGTACCGGTTCTGGGTCTCAGTCCGGTTCTGGGTCTGAAGCCAGTTCTGGTCTTGGTTCTGGGTTTCAGGCCGGTTCTGGGTCTGAAGCTGGTTCTGGTCTCGGTTCTGGGTCTCAGGCCCGTTCTGGGTCTGAAGCCGGTTCTGGTCTCGGTTCAGGATCAGGGTCTCATTTCGATGGTGGTTCTGCTGGGGGGGGCCCGGTTTGGACTCCGGTGGGAGTTCTGATGTGGGGCCTGGTTCTGGTTCTGTGGCCCGGTCCCACGTGCCCATTGGGGTGGGGCAGATTTGTGGGTCTGGCTCAGAAGTTTAAATGCACAGTTCTGACCCACTTCTGATGGGCGTGTGGGGCGGGGAGGGGGGGTTGTGGGGGTGTGGTGTGTGTGTGACGCTGCTGGAGTGTCTGACACGAGTGCACACGAACACACGTGTGTGTGAGAGAGATGCGGTGACACTGAGTATATGTGAGACGACCCAGCTGTGTCTGTCCGTGTGTCGGAGTGTGTGTGTGTGTGTGTAGGTCAGTGTGAGGTTGTGTGTGTGTCTCTGGCTATTAGTGGGAGGTTGTGTGGGTGCATCAGGGTGAGGTTCTGTGTGTGTTTGGGTGTGTAGCCATGTGTGACTCTGTGTGTGTGAGGTTGGGTGTGTGTCAATGTGAGGGTGTGTGTGTGTGTGTTGGGCTGTGTGTCAGTGTGAGGTTGTGTGTGTGTCGGGCTGTGTGTGTCTGGGTGTGTGTCAATGTGTGTGTGTGTGTTGGGTTGTGTGTCAATGTGAGGGTGTGTGTGAAAATGTGTGTCTGGGTGGGTGTCAATGTGAGGGTGTGTGTGTCAGGTTGTGTCTCAATGTGAGGGTTGTGTGTCAATGTGTGTCTGGGTGTGTGTCAATGTGTCTGGGTGTGTGTCAATGTGTGTCGGGTTGTGTGTCAATGTGTGTCTGGGTGGGTGTCAATGTGAGGGGGTGTGTGTGTCAGGCTGTGTGTGTCTGGGTGTGTGTGTTTCGGGCTGTGTGTCAATGTGAGGTTGTGTGTGTGTTTCTGTGTCCCCGGCTGTGTGTCAATGTGAGGGTGTGTGTGTGTCAGGCTGTGTGTGTCTGTGTGTGTGTGTTTCGGGCTGTGTGTCAATGTGAGGTTGTGTGTGTGTGTTTCTGTGTCCCCGGCTGTGTGTCAATGTGAGGGTGTCTGTGTGTGTCAATGTGAGGGTGTCTGTGTGTGTCGGGCTGTGTGTCAATGTGAGGTTGTGTGTGTTTCTGTGTCCCTGGCTGTGTGTCAATATGAGGGTGTGTGTGTGTCAGGCTGTGTGTGTCTGTGTGTGTGTGTTTCGGGCTGTGTGTCAATGTGAGGTTGTGTGTGTGTGTTTCTGTGTCCCCGGCTGTGTGTCAATGTGAGGGTGTCTGTGTGTTTCGGGCTGTGTGTCAATGTGAGGTTGTGTGTGTTTCTGTGTCCCCGGCTGTGTGTCAATATGAGGGTGTGTGTGTGTCAGGCTGTGTGTGTCTGTGTGTGTGTGTTTCGGGCTGTGTGTCAATGTGAGGGTGTGTGTGTCTGTGTGTGTCAATGTGAGGGTGTCTGTGTGTGTCGGGCTGTGTGTCAATGTGAGGTTGTGTGTGTGTGTTTCTGTGTCCCCGGCTGTGTGTCAATGTGAGGGTGTCTGTGTGTGTCAATGTGAGGGTGTCTGTGTGTGTTGGGCTGTGTGTCAATGTGAGGTTGTGTGTGTTTCTGTGTCCCTGGCTGTGTGTCAATATGAGGGTGTGTGTGTGTCAGGCTGTGTGTGTCTGTGTGTGTGTGTTTCGGGCTGTGTGTCAGTGTGAGGGTGTGTGTGTCTGTGTGTGTCAATGTGAGGTTGTGTGTGTGTCGGGTTGTCTCTCTCTCTCACTCCCCGGTCACACGCTCCCCCCACCCCCTACGAGAGGCTGCGTGGGAGCGAGCGTGTGACACACCGGAAGTGGGTGACTGTGAGCCCCACAATGAGAGGGGGAGAGACCTCCAGGGGCAGCTGCCACTGGGGGCCCCCCCCAGCCCTGCCGGTGCCCCTCACTCCCGACCCGCAGCCCCCAACCGGCCCAGCCCTGCCCCCCCACCCCCAGCTCTGCCCACTAGGCCACTGTCGCCTGCCCACCCCAGCGGTTGCACTGCCCGGGTGTGGGTCACCTGCCAGCTCTGGGGGGCTGCCCCAGCCTGTGCCCGGCGCGAGGGGGCCCGGAGCTCGGTTGGGTGGTTTTAGGCACTTGCCGAAGGAAAGTAACAATTCTCCGCTCAGCGACTCGGCTCCCGCCGGGCCCAGGCCGAGCAGCACTGGGTGTGTGTGTGTGTGTGTGTGTGTATTTGCAAGTGACATTACTTGGCAGCTACCTATGCGGCCACCTCTGGGGCAGGGCAGCCGGTGACCCAGGGACCCCTCCCCCAGCGCTGGATGCGGCCACCTCTGGGGCAGGGCGGCCGGTGACCCAGGGACCCCTCGCCCGGCGCTGGATGCAGCCACCTCTGGGGCGGGGCGGCGGGTGACCCAGGGACCCCTCCCCCAGCGCTGGATGCGGCCACCTCTGGGGCAGGGCGGCCGGTGACCCAGGGACCCTTCGCCCGGCGCCAAGATGCGCCCACCTCTGGGGCGGGGCGGCCGGTGATACGGGGACCCCTCGCCCAGCGCTGGATGCGGCCACCTCTGGGGCGGGGCGGCTGGTGACCCGGGGACCCCTCGCCCGGCGCCGAGATGCGGCCACCTCTGGGGTGGGTGGGTGGCTGGCTGGGTGGTTACCCAGGGACCCCTCGCCCGGCGCTGGATGCGGCCACCTCTGGGGCGGCGTGGCCGGTGATAGGGGGACCCCTCACCCGGCGCCGAGATGCGGCCATCTCTGGGGTGGGGCGGCGGGTGACCCAGGGACCCCTCGCCCGGTGCTGGATGCAGCCACCTCTGGGGCAGGGCGGCTGGTAACCCGGGGACCCCTCGCCCAGCGCCGAGATGTGGCCACCTCTGGGGTGGGTGGGTGGCTGGGTGGTTACCCAGGGACCCCTCGCCCGGCGCTGGATGCGGCCACCTCTGGGGCGGGGCGTCTGGCTCTCCCTTTCCCTTAGCCACAATTCACCCCCCTTTAGCCCCCATCCCCCTTCTCTCCTTCCCACCTGCCCCTCCCCTGGTCAGTATGTCCCCCTCCCTTCTCCCTACCCCCCATTTTCCCCTCTGATCTCCAGCCCCATCTATGCTCACCCCCCCCCACCGCCCCCCATCTCCAGGGCTCCGGAGCCGGTCACCATGACAACCCCAGGGCCCCCATGGCTCGGTTGCTAAGCGACCGGCAGATGGTGAGGCAGGGATGGAGGAGGCGTGGGGGGCAGCGGGGAGAGATGGATCCCGCCCCACAGGAGACCCCTCCCTCAATCGCTGCCCCTGGGACTCCCTCCCCTGAGACTCCCAGATTGCCTGACCCCTGACCTCCATCCCCTCAGCCCCCCACGTCCCCTGCTCCCCAAACTCCCTCCCCTGGGCCCCACAGATTGCCTGACCCCTGACCTCCTTCCCCTGAGACCCCCAGGTCCCCTGCTCCCCAAACTCCCTCCCCTGGGCCCCCCAAATCCCCTGCTGCCAGATCCCCTGCTCCCCAAACTCCCTCCCCTGGGCCCCACAGATTGCCTGACCCCTGACCTCCCTCCCCTGAGACCCCCAGGTGCCCTGCTCCCCAAACTCCCTCCCCTGGGCCTCCCAGATCCCCTGCGGCCAGATCCCCTGCCCCCAAACTCCCCCCTCTGGGTCCCCCAGATCCCCTGCTCCCCAAAGTCCCTTCCCTGAGCCCCCCCAGATCCCCTGCTCCCCAAACTCCCTTCCCCGAGCCCTACAGATCCCCTGAGCCCTGCCCTCCATCCCCAGAGACCCCAGTCACTGCCCCCCAATGTCCTTCTCCAACCCCCCCAGCCCTTAGAGACCCCCAGAGCTCCTCCCCCCCCAACACGATGGAGGCCCTTCCCCAGTCCCCACAACCCCTTATGAGAGACCCCCAATGCTCCCTCGCCCACCCCATAGACCCCCCCCCGGTCTTCCCCTGACAAGCCCCCCCCAGAACCCCCCCAACAAGATGCCACCGACCAGGGAGTCCCCCCCCCACAATCCCTCCTCCCCCCCCCACAGTGCCCCCTGTTGGGAGGGGCTGGAGCAGCCTGGTGTGTGTGTGTGTGCGGGGGGGCCACTGTGTGAAACACACGCGTGTGCGCCGCAACCCCCCCCCCGCACCTCCCTCCCCCTCCGCCCTTTCACGCTTCCCTCCAGCTGTCGTGACCGGCCGCCCCCCCCCCACACGCTGGCGGGCCCCCCCCCACGCCGATCGCCCCCCCCGCCCCCTCCCCCCGCCCCCCAGCCGCGCTCATGAAGGGCCGGACCAAGCTGTCATCCATGTGTCTCTGTGTGGTAGGTGGCATCTCTTCCCCCCCCAGATCTCAGCCCCCCCAATCTCAGCCCCCCCCAGCTCCATCCCCCTGCATTTGTCATGGCAGCAGGGGTTTTTTTGGGGGGGGGGGACACAGCATCCGGGGCTGCACGAGGAGACTCCCCCCCTCGCCGCCGCCGGGACTGGGTGTTATTTTGGGGGGGGGGGGCTCTGCGGGTGTTGGGGCGGGGGGTGCTGCGGGGGGGGGTCCCGAGTTTGCAGCGGGGCGGGGCCGGGCCGGGCGAGGAAAACCCAGCAACGGGACGTGACTGCGGCGTTTCAGCCCCCCCCGCCCCCGGCTCCCTCCTGCTGTAACCCCCCCGTGTCCCCCCGCTGTATCCCGCCCCCCCCCGAGTCCCCCTGGCTCCCCTCTGCTGTATCCCGCCCCCCCGCCCCCCCACGCTCCCCTCTGCTGTATCCGGCCCCCCCTTGTCCCCCTGCTGTATCCCGCCTCCCCCGAGTCTCCCCGGTTCCCCTTCTGTAACCCACCCCCCGAGCCCCCCCGTGTCCCCCCTGCTGTGTCCTGCCCCCCCGTCCCCCTGCTGTATCCCACCTGCTCTGAGCCCCCCCGTGTCCCCCCTGCTGTGCCCTGCCCCCCCCGACCCCCGGCTCCCCTCTGCTGTATCCCGCCCCCCCGAGTCCCCCGGCTCCCCCTGCTGTATCCCGCCACCCCCCCGAGCCCCCCCCGGCTCACCTCTGCTGCATCCCGCCCCCCCTGAGCCTCCCCAGTTCCCCCTCTGCTTCAATGCACCCCCCGAGCCCCCCCGTGTCCCCCCTGCTGTGTCCTGCCCCCCCCCAGTCCCCCCGGCTCCCCCTGCTGTATCCCGCCACCCCCGGCTCCCCTCTGCTGTATCCGGTGCCCCTCTTGTCCCCCTGCTGTATCTTCCCCCCCCAAGCCTCCCCGGTTCCCTCTGCTGTATCCCACCCTCCCGAGCCCCCGTGTCCCCCCTGCTGTGTCCTGCCCCTCTGTGTCCCCCTGCTGTATCTCACCTGCTCTGAGCCCCGCCGTGTCCCCCCTGCTGTGTCCTGCCCCCCTGTTTCCCCCCCATTGTGTCCTGCCCCCCTGAGCCCCCCCTGCTGTACCTCCCCCCCAGCTCCCCCTTGCTCCCCCTGCTGTATCCCACCCCACCCACCGAGCTCCCCGGCTCCCTCCTGCTGTATCCCGTCTTCTCGTGTCCCCCCTGCTGTATTCCGCCCCCCCTGAGGCCCCCCAGCTCCCCCCTGCTGTATCCCCCCCGGCACCCCTCTCCCTTGTCCCGGCCCCCCTGTGTCCCCCCTGCTGTGTCCTGCCCCCCCGGCTCCCCCCGGCTGTATCCCAGGCCCCCGAGCTCCCCCATGTCCTCTCTGCTGTGTCCCTGACCCCCTGGCTCCCCCCGCTTTATCCGTCCACCCCATGGCCCCCCGCTTTGTTCCGCCCACTGTGTCCCCCCTGCTGTGTCTTGCCCCTTTGTATCACCCCTACTGTACCCTGTCCCCCCCCGGCCCCCCTGTGTCCCCCCCCGCTGTATCCATGACCCCCCCATGTTCCCCCAGCTGTGTCCCGTCCCCTGTGTCCCCCCCACTGTATCTGTGACCCCCGGGACACCCCACTGTCCCACGCTATCCCCCACTCTACCTCCAGTGACCCTGCTGTATCTCAGCGCCCCCTCCCCCCCCCCCAGATTCCCCCCATTTCCCCCCAGAGACCTCTAGGCCTTGCATTATATCCCCGGTCCCCAGGGACACCCACCCCCCAAAACCCCAGCTCTGGGCAGCCCCCAGCCCCAAGACCCCCCCCCCTCATGTCCCAGCCCATGGGACCCCCCGGCCCAGAGGGGCAGTCCATATACTGTGTGGGTCTGTATTGGAGGGCTGGCAGTCATTGCATTTCATCGGTCAATATCGGGGCGGGGGGGACAGATTTCTTCGCAAGACTGTGCTCAGGTCACCCCAACCCCTCTACCTGTCGCCCTGCCCCTTTGGCTCCCAGAATCCTTTGCAGCGCCCCCTATTGGCACCCTACTGAACTAGGGCAACCAGACATCCGGATAATATGGGGCCCGTCCCGCTGTTGGGGGCTTTGTCTTATCTAGGCGCCTATTGACACCCGCCGGGACCCGATTCTTCACCCTTGTATCCGGTCACCCTCTCCTGGACCCGCCCCCGATCCCGCCTGGCCCACTGGGGACCGGGCGGTTTGCGCCGATCCCCAGCCAGGCCCACAGCTCTGCGTTGACGCCCGATGGCGCCGGGGGAGTCGGCTGAACGAAGGCCCCGTTCCTTGTGGCCTTCTCGCGCCGGCCGGCGATATTTCGGGATGCACCGGGCTGCGTAGAATCTGTGATGGGCTGCGTTCGTTGGCAACTTTGCTGTTTGGGATCAGTGCGCTTTGCGGTTTGGGATCCACGGTCCGAAGGACTGCCTTCGGGCCTTGGCGATATTTAGCCCTGCTTTCGGTTTGCAGCCTGCTGTCGGTCATCCGCCGTATTTACCCTTCCGTTCTCCTGTTCGTCACGGCTCATCGTCAGGAACGCGTTCTGTGCTGTCATGGACAGCATTTTGGCTGAATGCGGCTCGTTCTTGTCAATAAATAACCGCGCTTCCTATCTGTTATCATTAATAATCATTATTGCTTTCTCTTTATAACAAGGATTGCGTTCGGTTATTTCTTACGGATAACGTTTTACCGAATTCCGCTAGTTATTATCAGTAATTATCAGAGCCTATTTATGATAATTAATACTTATGATCCCCTTCTCTTTATGATGATTTGTGCGTTCGGTTATTTCTTATGGATAACGTTTTACCGAATTCCGCTAGTTATTACCAATAATTATCTGAGCTTATTTATTATAATTAATGCTTATGATCCCCTTCTCTTTATGATGATTTGTGCATTCGGTTATTTCTTATGGATAACGTTTTACCGAATTCCACTAGTTATTACCAATAATTATCAGAGCTTATCTATTATAATTAATACTTATGATCCCCTTCTCTTTATGATGATTTGTGCATTCGGTTATTTCTTATGGATAACGTTTTACCGTATTCCCCTAGTTGTTATCAATAATTTCTTATAGTTGGTTTATGATAACTAATACTTAATATTGCATTCAGTTATTTCTTACAGATAAAGTTTTCCTGAATTCTGCTAGTTATTATCAGTAATTATCAGAGCCTATTTATGATAATTAATACTTATGATCCCCTTCTCTTTATGATGATTTGTGCATTCGGTTATTTCTTACGGATAACATTTTACCGAATTCCGCTAGTTATTACCAATAATTATCAGAGCTTATTTATTATAATTAATACTTATGATCCCCTTCTCTTTATGATGATTTGTGCATTCGGTTATTTCTTATGGATAACGTTTTACCGAATTCCACTAGTTATTACCAATAATTATCAGAGCTTATTTATTATAATTAATGCTTATGATCCCCTTCTCTTTATGATAATTTGTGCATTCGGTTATTTCTTATGGATAACGTTTTACCGTATTCCACTAGTTGTTATCAATAATTTCTTATAGTTGGTTTATGATAACTAATACTTAATATTGCATTCAGTTATTTCTTACGGATAAAGTTTTCCTGAATTCTGCTAGTTATTATCAGTAATTATCAGAGCCTATTTATGATAATTAATACTTATGATCCCCTTCTCTTTATGATAATCTGTGCATTCGGTTATTTCTTACGGATAACGTTTTCCCGAATTCCGCTAGTTTTCTCAAAGCGGGGGTCGGGACCCCTCAGGGGGTCGCGAGGTTATTCTATGGGTGATCGCCAGCTGTCAGCCTCCACCCCGTCTTAACCATACAGTTAAGGGTAGCCTAGAATTCCTCCTTACCTGTAAGGGGTTAAGAAGCTCAAATAACCTGGTTGACACCTGACCATCAGGACAAATGGGGGAAGAAGATACATTCAAATCTTGGGAGGGGGGAAGGTTTTGTTTGTGCTCTTTATTTCTGTCTGGCCCTTCTCAGTCCCAGGAGAGAACCCCCCCCACCCCACCCCACCCCACACACAAAGAGCACAAACAAAACCTTCCCCCCCTCCCAAGATTTGAAAGTATCTTCTTTCCCCATTGCGGGTCCCCACGTCTGTACCCTAGAGTTCAGAGTGGGGAGGGAACCCTGCCAACCCCAAACCCCGCTTTATAGCCAGCATTTATAATGGTGTTAAATATAATTTAAAAAGTGTTTTTAATTTATGAGGGGGAGTTGCGCTCAGAGGCTTGCTGTGTGAAACCGGTCGCCAGTACAAAAGTTTGAGACCCACATCTAGTTCCTATCAATTATGATTAGACCCTATTTATTATAATTAATACTTATTCCCTTCTCTTTATAATAATTTGTGTGTTCGGTTATTTCTTACGGATAACGTTTCGCCGAACTCCGCTGTCCATAATTATTAGAGCTTATTTAGTATAATTAAGACCTATCATTCCCTTCTGTTTATAATAAAGATTGCATTCGGTTATTTGGTATTGATAATATTTTCTGCTCCTTATCACCAATAATGATTAGAGCCGTCTGTTGGTTCGAATGAATAATGATTGATTGCATTCAGCTATTCGTTAACTGATAATATTTTAGTACATGCGGCTATTGATCAATAATGATGATTGCTTTCCGATTATTCCAACTGATAAGGATTACATTCTGCTATTTATGAACATTACCACCTTCTCTTTGTTATAATTAATAATAATTGCAGTCTGCTTTGTATGATCACTTATTTATCGTAATTAATCATTGATACATTCTGCTATGTGCTCTCATTGGCTATGGATAATAAATAATATTCATTATTTCATTCTCCTAGTATTCGTACGATTGCATTCATCTCCTTAGCAGCAGTCATCACTGATCTGTTTCATATCATGAACGCTATTGATTATTGGCTTCTGCGATTGAAGCCAATGATCGATTATTATGGCCTTCAATGTAGCACCGTGATTTGCCTTCGGCTCGTTAGTACTGTTTCATTCTCCGGTTGATCGTTCAGCATATTTAGTCATGCATTCTGTTTATTAGCTTTCATATTGATTAGAGCATTCACCGCCATATTCGAAAGGATATTACCTGTTCCTTGGTGCTTTTTATGATCAGTAATAGTGATGGTTGTCGTTAATGTTCTCAGTGGTAGCAGATGACAGAACAAGGAGTAATGGTCTCACGTTGCAGTGGGGGAGGTTTAGGTTGGATATTAGGAAAAACTTTTTCACGAGGAGGGTGGTGAAACACTGGAATGCGTTACCTAGGGAGGTGGTGGAATCTCCTTCCTTAGAAGTTTTTAAGGTCAGGCTTGACAAAGCCCTGGCTGGGATGATTTAACTGGGGATCGGTCCTTCTTTGAGCAGGGGGTTGGACTAGGTACCTCCTGAGGTCCCTTCCAACCCTGATATTCTATGATTCTATGAATATTCACAATTGGTAAGAGCAGAATGGGCATAAACGGGCTTGATATCAATGAGGCTGGAAGTGAGAAGAAAGTTTCTAAACATCCCAGAAGGGAGGGTCTGGTGGGTCTCACCTTTCCCCGACGACGGTACCCCTTTCAGGAGGCTGATTTGCCTTGCGTACGCCCAAGTTTCGCCTCCCTTAAAAACCACGCGCCTACAAAACCAGACCTAAAAATACACAGCGCACCACGACTGAAAAATTGCCGACTTTCTCATTTTTAACCATATAATAAAATACATCCGCTGGAAGGTAAATATTATACATACAATTCAGCGTGTTGTCTACAGAGCCGTGTAAACAAGTCACGGTGTGAAATTTTAGCTGGTACCGACATCACTGGTGGTTTTTGCGTAGCCTGGTGTAAAACTAGGCAAATCGCTAGAGGAGTTGACATAACCACTGGAAGACCTCTACGTATTCCCAGGGGGGCGCGTAACCCGGTTGAGAACCCCTGCGTTAAAGCATTCCGATAGCCGGACAAAGTAGTTTGAAGATGGAATTTGATCAGGTTATTTGCGGGATGAGATGACGGCGATAGCAGGAACAGGCCTCAGGGTCTCTTCCAGCCCTATATTCTCCTCCGGAATCGGGCAAACAAAGGGTTTTGGGGGTTTGGTGCAAATTCTGAAAAGTCACCAAATGCCTCTCCATTTTCAGCGGCTCGCAAAGCGGGTTTTGGATTTGTTTGGGCCGAAGCGATTCGATCGCAAGTGGCTCTTTATTTAATTTTTAAATGGCGGTTAAAACACTTGAACGGAAAAGAACTTGAAGTGGAAAAGTTTCGACTCCCTGGGAATCAGTGGGCTTTTCTTTCTGGGACCATCCAGCGATGCCGAGGGGAATTTTCAAAACATTTCAGCGTTGCTACGTCTGTGTTTTTAGCGGAAAGAAGTTAAGCCAACATATTTCACCTAGCTTTCTTCCCTCTCCTCGTTAATATTTATAAGTGCACTCTGCTATTAATTATCAATAATATCTCTCGGGGCATTCTATTATCATGTATTTACTATTGCATTATCACATTTAGTATTCTTTCAATCTATTATTTATTCACGTTCATATAGAAACGTAGAAGATCAGGGTTGGAAGGGACCTCAGGAGGTCATCTAGTCCCACCCCCTGCTCAAAGCAGGACCAATCCCCAATTTTTGCCCCAGATCCCTAAATGGCCCCCTCAAGGATTGAGCTCACAACCCTGGGTTTAGCAGGCCAACGCTCAAACCACTGAGCTATCCCTCCCCCCACAAATAAATAAATAATATTTATTATTGCATTCAGTTTCCTTATATTTAAGTCTTGCAACCTCTTATTAGCATTCATATTGATTATTGCATCCTGTTATTTACTATCAATATTTATTATTTAGTTTAGTTTATGATTTAGTTGGGGTTGCTCCTGCTTTGAGCAGGGGGTTGGACTAGATGACCTCCTCAGCTGGAGTCTTGTGTCCGTTCTGGGCGCCACATTTCAGGAAAGAGGTGGACAAACTGGAGAAAGTCCGGAGAAGAGCAACAAAAACGATGAAAGGTCTAGAAAACGTGTGCGACGAGGGAAGATTGGAAAAACTCGGGTTTGTTTAGTCTGGAGAAGAGAAGCCTGAGAGGGGGACGTGATCGCAGTTTTCAAGTCTGTAAAAGGTTGTTATGAGGAGGAGGGAGGGACGTTGTTCTCTTTAACATCTGAGGATAGGACAAGAAGCAATGGGCTTAAATTGCAGCCAGGGCGGTTTAGGTTGGGCATTAGGAAAAATGTCCCATCAGGGTGGTTAAGCGCTGGAATAAATTGCCCAGGGAGGTTGTGTGATCTCTGTCGTTGGAGATTTTTAAGAGCAGGTTAGACAAACACCCGTCAGGGACGGTTTAGATAATACTTGGTCCTGTCTCAGTGCAGGAGACTGGACTAGATGACCTCGAGAGGTCCCTTCCAGTCCTACGATTCTGTTTGTACTCTCCTTTTATGCTATTTTACAGTCTTGCCGTTTATTAGCATTCATGCTGATGATTACATCCTGCTCTCATTACTGATAATATTAATGCATTCCATTACCCCCTGCTTTTTATGATCAATATTTGCGATTACATAATATTTGTGATCATTTATTGCATTCTGGTTTTATTACATAGCAGTCCTATTCATGATCGCATTCCGCCACTTATCATTGATAAGGTTGCGTTCATTTTTCACTCGACTGATAACACCGTCACTGATTGGCTTTCGTCATTAGGGGTGCCTTCTGCTGCATGTTATGGTTATTGCAGTCAGTTTATCCTCACAGCCGATTCCTCGTCAATTAATACCCTTGCAATCTCTGAGCATTGATATCACAGAATCATCGAGCTTGGAAGAGACCTCAGGAGGTCATCTAGTCCAACCCCCTGCTCAAAGCAGGACCAACCCCAACTGTGCTGTGCTGGAAATGGCCCACCTTGATTTTCATGCACGTTGTAAGGAGAGTGGTCACTTTGGATAGGCTATTACCAGCAGGAGAGTGAGTTTGTGTGTGTGGTTTTTGGAGGGGGGTGAGGGGGTGAGAGAACCTGGATTTGTGCAGGAAATGGCCCACCTTGATTATCATACACATTGTGAAGAGAGTGGTCACTTTGGATGGGCTATTACCAGCAGGAGAGTGAGTTTGTGTGTGGGGGGGCGGAGGGTGAGAAAACCTGGATTTGTGCTGGAAATGGCCCACCTTGATGATCACTATTACCAGCAGGAGAGTGGGGTGGGAGGAGGTATTGTTTCATGGTCTCTGTGTGTATAATGTCTTCTGCAGTTTCCACAGGATGCATCCGATGAAGTGAGCTGTAGCTCACGAAAGCTCATGCTCAAATAAATTGGTTAGTCTCTAAGGTGCCACAAGTCCTCCTTTTCTTTTTGCGAATACAGACTAACACGGCTGTTACTCTGAAACCCCAACTAAAACGTCCCAGCCAGGGCTTCGTCAAGCCGGGCCTTAAAAACCTCTAAGGATGGAGATTCCACCACCTCCCTAGGTATGCTATCAATTATCGAAAAGACTTGGTGGTGCGTTCTATTTCTGATCGTTCCCGGTTGTATTCGTGTTTTGTTCCACTAAAAATTCTTGCAATCTATTCACTTATGGGCCTGCCTGTTTATTATTGCATTCTCTTGTTGCTAATATTGCTAATATTTCTGCCAGTAGAGCGGCCGTTAGCTGCTAAGTGGACCCAGAGTTTTGACTCTGGTTGGAGCCACTTATTCCAAAAACCATTTGGGGACTTTCAGAAATGAGCCCTGGAATGGTTCCCTAGGGAGGTGGTGGAATTGCCATCCTTAGAGGTTTTTAAGGCCCGGCTTGACAAAGCCCTGGCTGGGATGATTTAGTTGGGGTTGGTCTTGCTTTGAACAGAGGGTTGGACTAGATACCTCCTGAGGTCCCTTCCAACCCTGATCTTCCATGAGTCTACCTGATCTCGAAGTAACAATTAGCTGATGGGGTTGGGCTTCTGAACTCGATTCGTTTAGCTCATAGGGCTTCTGGGCTTGTTTTATAGGGCAGAGATGGCTTCTGTTGCATCTAAATGCTGCTCTGGAAACTTTTGCGAATGTGAAGGTCATCACGAATGCAACGGTGTCAGTTTTCAGGGTGTTCTGGGTGCCCGGTTTGCTCGGGGGTTCTCTAAATATTCCTGGCCTACCTGCTTTGACATCCTGCTTTCCCGTCTGCAAGAATGGAGATTCACGAAGCAAATAGGGCAAAGACAGGGCCTCCTTCCGTTGTTCAGCGTTTGCATCTTTCACCTTTTGAATCTCTGACCTGTGGGGAGTAGTGGGTTAGAGCAGGGGAGGCTGGGAACCAGGACGCCTGGGTTCTCTTCCCGGCTCTGGGAGGGGAGTGGGGTCTAGTGGGTTAGAGCAGGGGGGAGCTGGGAATCACCCGTGGGGAGTAGTGGGTTCATAATATTTATTTACCGACCTCTTCCAATTGGTGTGTACGTGTTAAGACTCCCTTCTGGCAGAGGAATGATCAAAATTTTCCCCAAGGTAAATATTTTTTCCATTTCACCAGAAATAAGTTTTTTTCCAGAGTGAAAAAACCCAACAAAACATTTTCCACATATTTCTTTGCGGGGGGTTTCCAAAAAAGCCAACACTTTCGTCCGGGTGTTTTTTGTTCCCCAAATGTGGATTTAAATCCCCATTTTGCCATGATCTCTTACCTGTACTTTTCTGTGGGATTAAAGGCACAAAAGTGGGAGAAATTTTGGGGGGAAAAAAGAAACATTTTCCCACCACTTCATAGAGTCATAGAATCATAGAATATCAGGGTTGGAAGGGACCTCAGGAGGTCATCTAGTCCAACCCCCTGCTCAAAGCAGGACCAATCCCCAATTAAATCATCCCAGCCAGGGCTTTGTCAAGCCTGACCTTAAAAACTTCTTCAGTTGCTTTATTCCACTGGAGAAGTTGGACGGAAAGTTACAGGAATGGGATTTCCTCCAGATGTTCATAGATACATATATATCCGGAATACAACAGATCATTAGTCCGTTACTCTGACCTTCTGTATAGATTTAGTTGGGGATTGGTCCTGCTTTGAGCAGGGGGTTGGACTAGATGACCTCCTGAGGTCCCTTCCAACCCTGATATTCTATGATTCTGTGAACACAGGTGAGATGATTTTGCCCAGATCCTCAGTCCAGAGTTTGACCCAGTTATCTCTATTGATCTATCTGGCCTTAAAATCTAGGACGCAAAGAATCTATGACCAATTCGATTCTAATGCCACAAATTAGACATTGGAAGGCAAAGGTCATTTCCACGAAGAACCACAATTTTGTCTACATGGAGGAAATTAATCTGGATTAACCCATTCGTTTGCTTCACTTCCAAAGCGGAGGAATTCTAGCAACATAAAATTGTGATTTCAGGAGGGAGCGTCTGCCTGGGGAGTTTTGACAGAATAAGATGGTTTCCGCCCCGCAAGCAGCGAGTTCACGAGTGGTTGATACGTGCAAGGTCTAGTTACTACACAGTGAAACTTCAGGAGTCGCCCGAAGAAGGAATCGCACCAACAAACCGTTGGGGGAAAAGAATCGGTTGTTTGCTCTGCAATATTAGATTCCGTCCCCTTGGAAATGTTGAAATGGGACCTGCATGGAGGTGGGAAGAAATGAAATTAAACTTTTTCGTGGGGGGGGAAAATGCAAATCGATTTATTGAGTCATCGATTCCATGGACTTTTCTGATCAAGTCAGCCCTCCTGGATAGCACAGGAAAACGTCCATGAATTCATACCTCAAACAGATCTTTTAGGAAACCATTCACTCTTGATTTAAAACCTGCCTGTGATGGCAAATCCACCATGACCCTTGCAACTCAACTGAATTTTGACTGGAAACTTAGTTCATAGAATCTCACGGTTGGAAGGGACCTCAGGAGGTATCTAGTCCAACCCCCTGCTCAAAGCAGGACCAACCCCCACGAAATCATCCCAGCCAGGGCTTTGTCACTCTTGGCCTTAAAAACATCTGAAGGACATTCCACCACCTCCGTAGGGAACCCATTCCAGTGCTTCACCACCCTCCTGGTGAAATAGTGTTTCCTAATATCCAACCAAGACCCCCCACGGCAATGTGAGACCATTACTCCTTGTTCTATCATCTCCCACCACTGAGACCAGCCAAGCTCCATCCTCTTTGGGACCCCCCTTCAGGTACTTGAAGGCTGCGATCAAATCCCCCCTCCCTCTTCTCTTCTGCAGACTAAATAACCCCCGTTCCCTCGGCCTCTCCTCATAAGTCATGTGCCCCAGATCATTTTCGTTGCCCTCCAATTTTTCCATATCCGTTCTGTAGTGGGGGCCCCAAACTGGACACCGTACTCCAGATGAGGCCTCACCAGTGCCGAATAGAGGGGAATGATCATGTCCCTCAATCTGCTGGCAATTCTCCTACGAATACAGTGTTTGCTCCTACTTATGTGTGTGTTTAAGTGATGAAGGGCCAGCTGACGCCTTTAGGTGGTTCTTTTCCCCAGGAAGAATACAGATTCAGTGACTGGTTTTGTGGCTAGATTTTGCTGAATTGTTTTGGATGGAAAAAAACCACCCAAAAGATGACAAACCAACCGTACACACACATTCTGGGAGCGGGGGGCAGAATCTGCAAAAGGGAAAAGAATAAAAATACCCTGCCAAAATAAAGCCTTCTTTTAAAAATCTGCAGAATAAATGCAAACATAAAATGAAGAAAAGAAATTAAGAATCTGCAAAAAGTAAAATAAACAAGAGCTAATGCCTAAAAAATTAATCTGCAAGAGTACAATGAAACAAGCAAAAGAAACCTGCAAAATTAAAACAAATGCATTCTGCACACACACCCACAAAAACGCGACAAAAAAAACTGTCAAAGGAGCATGAAATCAGTAAAATAAATTTTAAAAAAGCTGCAAAAATACAATGGGAGAAATAAATGTCTGCCCAAGCGAAATAAGACCGTAACTAAAATATGGGGGGAGGGATAGCTCAGTGGTTTGAGCATTGGCCTGCTAAACCCAGGGTTGTGAGTTCAATCCTTGAGGGGGCCATTTAGGGATCTGGGGCAAAAATTGGGGATTGGTCCTGCTTTGAGCAGGGGGTTGGACTAGATGACCTCCCGAGGGCCCTTCCAACCCTGATATTCTATGACCTATAATTCTGCAAAAGTAAAGAGAAACCATCTCTGCAGATGTAAAAGCGCTACGTACCTAAAATGCTGGCAAAAATGAATGAATACATCTGCCAACCATTGCACGCATAAAATGACCCTTTGGCAAACTAAGCTGTCAGGTGTGAAATAAAGTACCGATACCGTAAATAAACAAGTCTGCAAAAAAAATCCAGTAACTACATTCATTTTACAAAATCAGCAAAAGTATACTTCAGCTACACCGAACCCCAAACTTCTGCCGAACGCTCTGCAAAGACCAGAAGGGTTCGTGCCATTTTTGCCATGTTCAGGGTTTTCGCGTACTTCCCCCCGCCCCGCTACAAGATCCTTCCGTTTGCAGTGCGTAAAACCATGCGAAAAATTTTAAAAGCCTCGAAAGCGAAAAGTTGGACGCGAACCGATTCCCCCCCCCAAACTTCTTGATTCACCAGAAGTTTAGAGTCGTTTCATTTTCAATCCGAAATGAATTTCTCCCTCCTCCGCGTAACAGTCTTTTGTGTACTTGAAAAATGTGATCGTGTCCCCCCTGAGTCTTCTCTCCTCCAGACTAAATAAAGTTTTTCCGTCTTCCCTCATAGCGCATGTTTTCTAGACCTTTCCTCATTTTTGTTGCTCTTCTCTGGACTCTCTCCAGTTTGTCCACCTCTTTCCTGAAACATGGCCCCCAGAACTGGACACAAGACTCCATTTGAGGCCGAATCAGCGCGGAGCAGAGCGGAAGAATTAGAATCATACAATCATGGAAGATCAGGGTTGGAAGGGACCTCAGGAGGTCATCTAGTCCCACCCCCTGCTCAAAACAGGACCAACCCCCAACTAAATCATCCCAGCCAAGCTTTGCCAAGCCGGGCCTTAAAATTACTTTTTCATAGATTCATAGATATTTAGGTCAGAAGGGACCATTATGATCATCTAGTCCGACCTCCTGCACAATGCAGGCCACAGAATCTCACCCACCACTCCTGCGAAAAACCTCTCACCTATGTCTGAGCTATTGAAGTCCTCAAATCATGGTTTAAAGACTTCAAGGAGCAGAGACTTCTTGTGTCTGGCTTACGATGCTCCTGCTAAAGCAGCCCAGAATGACGTTCGCTTTTTTTTGCAACAGGGTTACTCCCCTGATTCATACTTAGCTTGTGGTCCACTATGACCCCCAGATCCCTTTCCGCAGTAGTCCTTCCTAGGCAGTCATTGCCCAGTTTGTATGTCTGCAGCTGATTGTTCCTTCCTAAGTAGAGTATTTTGCATTTGTCCTTATGGAATTTCATCCTATTTACTTCAGACCATTTCTCCAGTTTGTCCAGATCATTTTGAATTTTAATCCTCTCCTCCAAAGCACTTGCAACCCCTCTCATCTTGATATCGTCCACACACTTTATAAGTGCCCTCTTTATGCCATTAACTAACTCACTGATGAAGATATTGAACAGAACCAGACTCAGAACCGATTCCTGCGGGACCCCACTCGTTATGCTCTTCCAGCACCACTGTGAACCGCTGATAACTCCTCTCTGGGAACGGTTTTCCAACCAGTTCTGCACCCACCTTCTAGTAGCTCCATCTAGGTTGCATTTCCCTCGATGGTTTACGACAAGGTCACGCGAGATGGTATCAAAAGCCTTATTAAAGTCAAGATATAGCACGTCTACCGCTTCCCCCAATACAGGATTATGATTTATTGCTTCTGGTTGTGCTCGTTAACTCCCTGCTTACAGGAGGACATTGTCAGCCATCGCTATTCAGATGGACACTCTATTTGGAAATTCCTCTGCTTTGGAAGTGAATTATACTAATCCAAATTCATGGGAGTGTTGTTCACATGGCTGGATCTTAATCCAGATTAAAATCACACTTTCTGATAATCCATATTATTTTCTCACTTTCTGTCAATCTGGGTGAAATCACCTGCCATTGATCTGGATTCAATCCACACTTTCAATTATTCAGAATTAAATTGCAACCTTCCTTTAATCTGGATTCAGTTCTCACATTCTGAACATTCAGATTCAATTCCCACCTTCTGTTCTGATGGATTCAGTTTCCACCCTGTGATAGTTAGGTCTCAGTTAACACCATTTGGTAATCTGGATTATATCCCCACAATCAGTTAATCTGGATTCATCTCCCACTTTCTGTTAATCTGGAGCCAATTCCCACCTTTCATTCATATGGATTCAGTTCCCACCCTCTGATAGTTAGGTCTCAGTTCTCACCCTTTGATAATCTGGGTTAAATCCCCACAATCAGTTAATCTGGATTCAATTCCCACCTTCCATTCATATGGATTCAGTTCCCACCCTCTGATAATTAGGTCTCAGTTCCCACCATTTGATAATCCGGATTAAATCCCCACAATCAGTTAATCTGGATTCAATTCCCACCTTCCATTCATATGGATTCAGTTCCCACCCTCTGATAGTTAGGTCTCAGTTCCCACCATTTGATAATCCGGATTAAATCCCCACAATCAGTTAATCTGGATTCAATTCCCACCTTCCATTCATATGGATTCAGTTCCCACCCTCTGATAATTAGGTCTCAGTTCCCACCATTTGATAATCCGGATTAATTCCCCACAATCAGTTAATCTGGATTCATCTCCCACTTTCTATTAATCAGGATTCAATTCCCACCATCTCATAATTTGGATTAAATTCCCATCTTCCATTAATCCACAGTAAATTTCTAATGTCCTTTCTTCGGGATTAAATACCTGTTTTCCCGTTAATCTGAATTAATTTCCCACTTTCCATTAATCTGGATTAATTTCCCGTGTAGACAAACCCTTTAATGAATGAATTGATGTAGCCAGTTAACAAAACAGGTTTAATTAGCTGGCCCCCTTTAAGCGACCCTGTGGAGTCAATTTAGATTAGTTTAGTTAATTAAGTGGGGGGAAGGAGGGATGGTGAGCGGCGCTAACCCAAGGGGTAGTTTTGCCCCCCCAAATGGATTATGGGCATCTCTGAGTCAGTTGGAGCGGCTCCTTTGATGATGGATTCGTAGGTTGCCTGTGCTAATCCTGTGGCCAGAGAGACCAGGGAGGGGGACCCCCCCCCGTCTTTGGGGCTTTGTACAGTACCATGATAAGCACCTCTTGGTTCTAGATCATGGGGACATGGGGTCATACAGGGACAGGTGCCCCCAGAGACGACTCGAGCGGGTGCTACCTCTGGTGGGTGTTGTGGGCCCTGCTTGGGGGGGGTTGTGTTGGGAGGGGGGGGTCTATGCACGTTCTACGTGTGGGAGTGGGTCAGGGTGGGTGTCTAATATTGAGTTGTGTGTGTGTGTGTGTGTGTGTGTGTGTGCAGGAGGGATTGTGTTATGAGGTGTGCGCATACCTGGGATAGTGTTGGTGTGGGGGGATAGTGTTGGTGTGAATGTGTGTGTGAGTGTGCATGGGATTGTGATGCAGGGTGTGTGTGTGTGTGTGTGTGTGTGTGCGTAGCTGGGATTGTGTCAGTGTGTGTGTAGCTGAGAGTGTGCATGTGCACCTGGGATTGTGTCAGTGTGTGCGTAGCTGGGATTGTGTCAGGGTGTGTGTAGCTGAGGTTGTGCGTGTGTGTGTGTGCACCTGGGATTGTGTCAGGGTGTGTGTAGCTGAGATTGTGCGTGTGTGTGTGTGTGTGTGCACCTGGGATTGTCTCAGTGTGTGTGTAGCTGAGAGTGTGTGTGTGTGCATGTGTGTGTGTGCACCTGGGATTGTCTCAGTGTGTGCGTAGCTGAGATTGTGCATGTGTGTGTGTGCACCTGGGATTGTGTCAGGGTGTGTGTAGCTGAGAGTGTGCGTGCGTGTTTGTGCACCTGGGATTGTGTCAGGGTGTGCGTAGCTGGGATTGTGCGTGTGTGTGTGTACACCTGAGATTGTGTCAGTGTGTGCATAGCTGAGATTGTGCGTGTGTGTGTGTGCACCTGGGATTGTCTCAGTGTGTGTGTAGCTGAGAGTGTGCGTGTGTGTGTGTGTACCTGGGATTGTGTCAGGGTGTGTGTAGCTGAGAGTGTGCGTGTGTGTTTGTGCACCTGGGATTGTGTCAGGGTGTGTGTAGCTGAGATTGTGTCAGGGTGTGTGTAGCTGAGAGTGTGCGTGTGTATTTCTGCACCTGGGATTGTGTCAGGGTGTGTGTAGCTGAGAGTGTGCGTGTGTATTTGTGCACCTGGGATTGTGTCAGGGTGTGTGTAGCTGAAAGTGTGCGTGTGTGTTTGTGCACCTGGGATTGTGTCAGGGTGTGCATAGCTGGGATTGTGCGTGTGTGTGTGTGCACCTGGGATTGTGTCAGTGTGTGCATAGCTGGGATTGTGTCAGGGTGTGTGTAGCTGAGAGTGTGCGTGTGTGTGTGTGCACCTGGGATTGTGTCAGGGTGTGTGTAGCTGAGATTGTGCGTGTGTGTGTGTGCACCTGGGATTGTCTCAGTGTGTGTGTAGCTGAGAGTGTGCGTGTGTGTGTGTGTACCTGGGATTGTGTCAGGGTGTGCGTAGCTGAGGTTGTGCGTGTGTGTGTGTGCACCTGGGATTGTGTCAGTGTGTGCATAGCTGGGATTGTGTCAGGGTGTGTGTAGCTGAGAGTATGCGTGTGTGTGTGTGTACCTGGGATTGTGTCAGGGTGTGTGTAGCTGAGAGTGTGCGTGTGTGTTTATGCACCTGGGATTGTGTCAGGGTGTGTGTAGCTGGGATTGTGTCTGGGTGTGCATAGCTGGGATTGTGCGTGTGTGTGTGTGTGCGCACCTGGGATTGTGTCAGGGTGTGTGTAGCTGAGATTGTGTCAGGGTGTGTGTAGCTGAGAGTGTGCGTGTGTGTTTGTGCACCTGGGATTGTGTCAGGGTGTGTGTAGCTGAGATTGTGTCAGGGTGTGTGTAGCTGAGAGTGTGCGTGTGTGTTTGTGCACCTGGGATTGTGTCAGGGTGTGCGTAGCTGGGATTGTGTCAGGGTGTGTGCACACAGGGAAGGCATTGTGTCAAGGTGTGTATACCTGGGATTGCGTCACTGTGTGTGTGTATGTGAGGGACTGTGATGCGCACTGCTGGAACTGAGTCTGCGTGTGTGTGTGGGCCCATTGTGTCGGTGTGTCTGAAGGATTGTGTGGCAAGGAGCGTGCACATGTGTGAGTGTATCTCTGGGTGCGGGAGATATTGGGGGGGTGAAAGAGAGAGAGACGGTGGGTGACCCTCACCAGGGGCTCGATTCTTTGACTGGGTGAGTGTGCGGCGGATGGCGAACACCTGCGAGCGAGTGTGATGCTGTCTGTGTATGTGACAGTGGGGTGCTGTGGGGCCAGCGTGGGGGGGGGCTGCCAATTTCCTGAGGGCACAAAACCGAAGCCCTTGCCCCGCCCCATCCTTGGGGCCCCGCCCACTCCTTCCTTGGGGCCCCGCCCACTCCTTCCTTGGGGCCCCGCCCACCACTTATTCCATCCCCCTTCCCTCCATCGCTCACTCTCTCCCACCCTCATTCACTTTGCCTGGGCTGGGGCAGGAGGTTGGGGTGCAGGACGGGGGGTGGGCTCCAGGAGGGAGTTTGGGGGCGGGAGGGGGTGCAGGGTGCAGGCTGCGGGAGGGAGTTTGGGTGCGGGAGGGGGTTCAGGAGGGGGTGCGGGCTGAGAGAGGAATTTGGGTGTGGGAGGGGGTTCCAACCTGGGGTTCGGGGTGCGGGCTCCGGCTGGGTGGCATTTCCCCCAGGTGACTCCACACACACACCGTTTATCTATCCCTGTGCACCCCCCCCATCTATCGATCCTTCCCCATCCACCCCCTCTACCTATATCTATCTATCTATCCCCATCCACCCCCTCTATCTATCTATCTATCTATCTATCTATCCCCATCCACCCCCTCTATCTATCTATCTATCCCCATCCACCCCCTCTATCTATCTATCCCCATCCACCCCCTCTATCTATCTATCTATCTATCTATCTATCTATCCCCATCCACCCCCTCTATCTATCTATCTATCCCCATCCACCCCCTCTATCTATCTATCCCCATCCACCCCCTCTATCTATCTATCTATCCATCTATCCCCATCCACCCCCTCTATCTATCTATCCATCTATCCCCATCCACCCCCTCTATCTATCTATCCATCTATCCCCATCCACCCCCTCTGTCTATCTATCTATCCATCCATCCCCATATGCCCCCTCTATCTATCTATCTATCCATCCCCATCCACCCCCTCTATCTATCTATCTATCCATCCATCCATCCCCATATGCCCCCTCTATCTATCCATCCATCCATCCCCATATGCCCCCTCTATCTATCTATCCATCCCCATCCACCCCATCCACCCCATCTATCTATCTATCTATCTATCTATCTATCTATCTATCTATCTATCCCCATATGCCCCCTCTATCTATCTATCTATCTATCTATCTATCTATCTATCTATCTATCCATCCATCCCCATATGCCCCCTCTATCTATCTATCTATCCATCCCCATCCACCCCCTCCCTCCCTCCCTCTCTCTCTATCTCTCTATCCCCATCCACCCCCTCTATCTATCTATCTATCCATTCATCCATCCCCATATGCCCCCTCTATCTATCCATCCATCCATCCCCATATGCCCCCTCTATCTATCTATCTCTCTATCCCCAGACACACACTCTCTGTCTATGGAGCCATGACGTACAGCTCACAGACGTCTTTAAGGATTCATCCTTCTGTCTCTGTGTGTATTTGCTAAACCCACTCTGGTGGTTTAGGTCTCGAAATACCATGATATTCATTGGCCCCAGGGCGGCGCTAGGGGGCGCTGTGGGGCAGGGAGCGGGGCGGGGGGCTCCGCGGGGGGGGAGGGGGAGGGAGGAAGGGGTGGGCTGGGGGGAAGGAGGAAGTGAGGGGAGGGGGGAAGGGATGGAGGAGGGGAGGGGGATGTGGGGGGAGGCGGAGGGATGGAGAGAGATTAAGGCAGAGCGGGGGGGGGACGGAAGGAGGAAGGGGGAGGGATGAGGAAGGGGGGAGGGCTGAAGAGGAGGGCGGGGGGGTAGGGATGAAGGGGAGGGATGAAGGCGGGAGGGATGAAGGGAGGGGAGGATGCGTGTGGGGGAAGCAGGGAGGGAGGGGGAGGAAGTGAGGGGAGGGAGGGGGAAGCAGGGAGGGCTGAAGGGGAGGGAGGGAAGGGGAGGAAGTGAGGGGAGGGCCGAAGGGGAGGGCTGTGGGGGGAGGACCGGCCGCTGGGGGGAGCGGGGGGGCGAAGATCACTCGAAGGACACTGAACCGACCAGAGGCTCCGCGCCCGGCGCAGGGAGGGAGGCGGCGGGCGGGGAGAGGCGGGGGGGGCCCGCCCCGCCCCGGCGTGGGGGGGAGGGGCCGGTAGGGGGCGCCGCGGAGCCGGGGGGGGGAGCCATGGGGCTGAACGGCGTGTCCCCCCCCTTCAGGAAGCTGGGGTGCTTCCCCCCCGTCGTGTGCCAATGCAAAGTCATTTGCAGCAACCGGACCCTGTCCCTGATGTTCGGGTGCAAGGTACCGCGGGGGGGGGGCCTTGGGGGGGACTAAGGGGGGGGGGAGTCTGATGGGTCGGGGGGGGTGAGACCCAGCGAGGGGGGGGGGGTGGGCAGTGGATTGTAAGGGAAGGGGACCGGGCTGGGCTGGGAGGGGGGAGCGGAGCAGAGGGGGGTGAATTGGAATCTGGGGGGGGGGTGCAGGTTTGAGTGGGGGGGGGCTGGAAGACAGGGGAGTTGGGGGGAGGGGGGTGTGAACCTGGAGGGGAACGAGCCGGGGGGTGGACGTGGGTCCCTGGGGGGCGTGGGGGGATGTGCTGAGGGCCCCGGTTCTGATCCGGGTGGGCTCGGGTTCTGGGGTGGCCCTGCCATCTGGGGGTCTGGCGCTGCCTCGGCTCGGGGCACACGGAGCCGAGCCTGACCGGGCCCGGGGCTGGGACGGCTAGGGCCTGGCTCTGGTACCAGTTCAGTCGTGGTTATAGTCGCAGTCCGGCTGGGGCACCGGTACCGGCCGAGGGGCGGTTCTGGTACCGGCCCGGCTGGGGCACCGGTACCGGCCGAGGGGCGGTTCTCGTACCGGCCCGGCTGGGGCACCGGTACCGGCCGAGGGGCGGTTCTGGTACCGGCCCGGCTGGGGCACCGGTACCGGCCGAGGGGCGGTTCTCGTACCGGCCCGGCTGGGGCACCGGTACCGGCCGAGGGGCGGTTCTCGTACCGGTCCGGCTGGGGCACCGGTACCGGCCGAGGGGCGGTTCTCGTACCGGCCCGGCTGGGGCACCGGTACCGGCCGAGGGGCGGTTCTGGTACCGGCCCGGCTGGGGCACCGGTACCGGCCAAGGGGCGGTTCTCGTACCGGTCCGGCTGGGGCACCGGTACCGGCTGAGGGGCGGTTCTCGTACCGGCCCGGCTGGGGCACCGGTACCGGCCGAGGGGCGGTTCTGGTACCGGCCCGGCTGGGGCACCGGTACCGGCCGAGGGGCGGTTCTGGTACCGGCCCGGCTGGGGCACCGGTACCGGCCAAGGGGCGGTTCTGGTACCGGCCCGGCTGGGGCACCGGTACCGGCCGAGGGGCGGTTCTCGTACCGGTCCGGCTGGGACATGGGTACCGGCTGAGCGGCGGTTTCTTAGGAAAGTCACTGGGGTCAGATGCTGGATACTGGCTGGAAATTGAATTTGACCCCCAGCTTCCCCCCCCCCCCCGCCAGGTTGGAGGGCTCTGGAGGGCTGAGTTGGGGGCTGCTGGGCTGGGGGGCTCTGTGGGGCTGGAGCAGAGGGGTTATGGGATCTGGGTTAGGGGGTAGGGGCTGTGGGGGCTGGGTTGGGGGCTGGGTTAGGGGCTCTGGAGGCTGGAAGGCTCTGTGGGGCTGGGTTAGGGGAAAGGGCAGTTTCCAAGCCATGTTCAGTCTTGGCTTCTGTGTCCTTAGCCTGTCCTGGAGGCCTGCGCGTCGGGGATTAAGGGAATTAATCCGCTGAGACCAGGGAAGCTGGGTGGGAACCACATGGGGCAGGCCAATGTGGGGGGCAGGGGAGAGACCTTGCTATCCCTGCCCCAGGCCCCCCAACTCTGCCGTTGCCCCTCACTCCTGACCTGCAGCCCCCTTCCCATCATTCCCTTCTCCTAGGGGTTCCCCTCTTCTCCGTCTGTCCTGGCAGCAGATCAAAGATGGAGTGTGAAAGGGGGGGCAGTTCTTGGGGTTCATGTGTATTATGGGAGGGGAGTGGGGTCAGGTGGGTTAGAGCAGGAGGGGCTGGAAGCCAGGACTCCTGGGTTCTCTCCCCAGCTCTGGGAGGGGCATCAGGACCTCGAAATCCAATTCTCGGTTCTGCCCTGACTCCCTGCCTCAGTTTCCCCTCCAGCCCTTTGTGTCGTTATCCTGTTGCATACTGGGGGTCTGTGTAGCGCTCGGCCCCATCAGCTGGGAATCGGTGGCGTCGGTTCGGATGGTCCCAAAGGGGTTAAGGTGACCCCGAAACTGTCACCCCACTAAACAGCCGGAGAGAAGCTTTAGGGGTCCAAAAACCCCGGCCTGCGTTGTCCCCCCCAGCAAACGCCCGGATAAACCCCCTCTATTCACGAGCCGGGAAACCAGTTGAAACACTGGCAAGGTCAAGTATTAAGTAAGGCTTTAATTTTGCCAACATCCTGTGTTCCCTGCCCCTTTAGCCTGAAAAAATCTCTTGTCTGACCGTCTTTTAGCCGGGATTAAAGATAGTAATAACTGTCCTTTTCGGGGGAACACGCAGAAGATTGAGCCGGGCTGGAGCTAAAGTCCGATCCCGTTTCCTGTGAGGCCAAAACAAGACAAACCCGCACAGGAGGGGGAGGGAAACGGCCAGCGAGGAGAGAAAATGCCTCTCACTTGCAGCCTCGTGGCTGGAATTAAACACACAAAAGGAAGTATTTCTTCACGCAACACACAGTCAACCTGGGGAACTCCTCGCCAGAGGATGTTGTGAAGGCCAGGGCTAGAACAGGGGTCAAAAAAGAACTAGAGAAGTTCTTGGACGATGGGTCCATCGATGGCTACTAGCCAGGATGGGCAGGGTTGGTGTCCCTTGCCTCTGTTTGCCAGAAGGTGGGAATGGGCGACAGGGGATGGATCACTTGATGATTCCCTGTTCTGTTCCTTCCCTCTGGGTCCATCTCTTGGCCCGGATGGGGCAGGACAGTGTGTTGTGTTGGGCATAGGCACGGACTTTGTGGGTGCTCCACCGCTGGAGAAACCATGGGGGGGAAAAGGTGGGTGCTGAGCACCCACCAGCAGCCCCCCATCAGCTTCCCCCCGCCCCAGCGCCTCCTGTCCACCGGTGGCCCTGCCAATCAGCGCCTTGCCCTCCTCCTATCGCCTCCCGCCCGCTGCGGATCAGCTGTTCCACGGCTTGCAGGATACGCTGGGGTGGAGGGGGAGGAGCAGGGACGGGGTGTGCCCATGGGAGGGGACGTAATGGGGCAGGAAGAGGCAAGGCGGGGTTGGGAAGAGGCAGGGTAGGGGTGTGGTCTTGGGGGAAGGGGTGGAATAGAGGAGGGCCTGGGGCAGAGCCAGGGGGAGCACCCCCCGACCCTGGCACATTAGAAAGTCAGCACCTATGGTGTTGGGTGTTTGCCTCGGGTGGTCTTTCCCTTGGGTGGCCACTTGAGGAATGGGGTCGGCTAGTATGTTTGTGTTGTTTCTTCACTCTGATCTTGCGGGGCTAATGGTGCTATGGGTAGATCCTGGGAACCCAGAAGGCAGTAGGGGTTGTATTGGGTCATCTTTGTGTTGGGTCATCTTTATTTTGGGACTTTGCATTGGCTCACCTTTGTGTTGGGTTGTCTTTGCATTGGATCTTTGTGTTGAGTTATTTTTGTGTTGGGTTGTCTTCATGTTGGGTTGTCTCTGTGTTGGGTCATGCTTATGTTGGGTCATTGTGTTGGGTTGTCTTTACATTGGGTCTTTGTATTGGGTCATTTTTGTGTTGGGTTGTCTTCACGTTGGGTTGTCTCTGCGTTGGGTCATGCTTATGTTGGGTCTTTGTGTTGGGTTGTCTTTACATTGGGTCTTTGTATTGGGTCATTTTTGTGTTGGGTTGTCTTCACGTTGGGTTGTCTCTGTGTTGGGTCATGCTTATGTTGGGTCTTTGTGTTGGGTTGTCTTTGCGTTGGACCCTCCTTATGTTGGGTCATTGTGTTGGATCATCTTTGCGTTGGGTCGTCTTTGCATTGATTTGTCTTTGTGTTGGGTCATCCTTATGTTGGGTCGTTGCATTGGGTTGTCCTTGCGTTAGGTGGCCTTTGTGTTGGGCCGTCTTTTTGTTGGGTTGCAGCTTGGGGAATGGGGTCAGGTAGTCGGTTTGTATGGTTTTCTTCACTTTGATCTCGCAAACCCAACAGTGTTATGGGTCCCAGGAGATGGTGGGTCGGCCACCATGATGGTGAAGTTTGCTGCAGTGTTTGTCGGCAGATTTCTCCCCCAAAGTCTTTTCTTTTAAGAACCCCTAAAGGACGGGATGGGTGGAATAGCCCAAGTCTTCATTATCTTATCTGCCAATTAGGTGTCATTTTCAACAAACCAGTTGTGCTCTGTTGATTTGGGGTCCCATGTTTCTCTTGTTTATCCGGCATGACCTTACCACAGTCCTTGCTTTGTTATTTCAATTCAGAAATTCTTCCTGGGAGCTGTTGATGACAGGGCCCATGCTCCTCTATAGCCCCTCCTCCCTGGCTGGATACATCTCTCACAATGCACCGCGTTTCCCCCCTCTTCCCGTGCCATCATGGCCCTGTGGTGCATCATGGGAGAAATAGCCCAGTTGGGGAACCCCAGAATCAGCACCTGAACGCCAACTTCCATGAGCTACTGTGGCAGCATTCCCCCCCCACCCCCGCCAATTTTTTCAGAGTCTGGGCATTGAGTTTTTCAATAAAACATTGAACTTTCCCATGAGAAGCAGGGACGCTTCACAGGGGAGACGGCAAAACAGTTTGTCAAAACCTGTAAAAGGAGGTTTTAGGCGGGACACTTTGGGTCATATTTGTGTTGGGTCTTTGCACTGAGTTACCTCTGCAATGGGTCGTCCCTGTGTTGGGTCTTTGCGTTGGGTGATCTTTGCATTATCTTTCCATTAGATCTCTGTGCTGGTTGGTCTTTGCTCTGAGTCACTGTTGCGTTGGGTCGTCTTTATGTTGGGTCTGCGTTTGGTGGTCTTTGCGTTATCTTTGCATTGGGTCTTTGTGTTGGGTGGTCTTTGTGCTGACTCACCATTGCATAGGGTCGTCTTCATATTGGGTCATTGCTTTGGGTGGTCTTTGTGTTGGGTCATCTTTATGCTGATTTGGAGAGTCACCAGATGGTCCGCTGGTGGCATGGATAGCAAAGAGGAGGACCCTTACAGAGAGGGAACTGGATCGGAGGGCAAGTTGGGCAGAAACCAAGAACAGGTGCTGTGATTTGGCCGCACAGAAGCTTAGAGAAGAGCCCGAAAGATGATCAGCAGATTGGAGAAGATGCCTTACACTGAAGGTGCTCCCTCTGTTTAGCTTTTCTGAAAAGAACAATTGTGGGGTGACCTGGTTACAGGGATCAAAATCCAAAGTACCAAAGGGCTCTTGAACCTGGGGGAGACAGGTAGAACTAAAGCCAAGGCTACAAGTGAAAGCTCGACAAATTCAAACAGGGAATAAGGCACTAATTTTTAACAGTCAGGGGGAGTAGCCATTGGAACCAACTCCCAAGGGAAGGGGTGGATTCGCCATCTCCTGATGGCTTCCAGTGATGCTCTTTCTGGAAGATGCTTTCATAGACTCATAGAAGATCAGGGTTGGTAGGGACCTCAGGAGGTATCTAGTCCAACCCCCTGCTCAAAGCAGGACCAACCCCAACTAAATCATCCCAGCCAGGGCTTTGTCAAGCCAGGCCTTAAAAACCTCTAAGGATGGAGATTCCACCACCTCCCTGGGGAACCCATTCCAGTGCTTCACCCCCCTCCTCGTGAAATAGTGTTTCCTAATATCCAACCTAGACCTCCCCCACTGCAACGTGAGACCGTTGCTCCTTGTTCTGTCATCAGCTACCACTGAGACCAGCCGAGCTCCATCCTCTTTGGGACCCCCCTTCAGGTAGTTGAAAGCAGCTATCAAATCCCCCCTCACTCTTCTCTTCCGCAGACTAAATAATCCCAGTTCCCTCAGCCTCTCCTCGTAAGTCATGTGCCCCAGCCCCCTAATCATTTTTGTTGCCCTCCGCTGGGCTCTCTCCAATTTTTCCACATCCTCCTTGTAGCGTGGGGCCCCAAACTGGACACAGTACTCCAGATGAGGCCTCACCAATGCTGAATAGAGGGGAACGATCATGTCCCTCGATCTGCTGGCAATGCCCCTACTTATACATCCCAAAATGCCGTTAGCCTTCTTGGCAACCAGGGCACACTGTTGACTCATATCCAGCTTCTCGTCCACTGTCACCCCTAGGTCCTTTTCTGCAGAACTGCTGCCGAGCCATTCGGTCCCTAGTCTGTGGTGGTGCCTGGGATTCTCCAGTCCTGAGTGCAGGACTCTGCTCTTGTCCTTGTTCAACCTTGTTGCTTTAGCTAAACACAAGTTATTGGGCTCAATACAGGGGGAACTGGGGGAAATTCAATGGCCTGCATTACACAGGAGGTCAGATTAGATAATCTAAAGGTCTCTTCAGGCCTATGGATCTATGAATTCCCCATCATTTTCCTCCAGATCATTGACACAGATGTTGACGAGCATTGGACTCCTTGAGCCCTGTAAATTCAATCTTTCGCCTTGTTGGTTGATCATCTTCACGCTGAGTTGTCCGTGCGTTGGGTCCTCTTCATGTTGGGTCGTCTTGGTACTGGAGTTTGTGTTGGGTCGTCTCTGCATTGAGTCAGACTTCTGTCGGCATCGTTGCGTTGAGTGGTCTTTGCCCTGAGTGGTGGCTTGCCAAATGGGGTCAGCTGGTCTACGTGTGTGGTTTTCCATTTGTTGGACGCTGGTTTGTGTTGAAATTAGCCGGGCTGGAATTTCAGAAGGACTCAGCTCTCTCTTAGGCTTCAAAAATTAGCGATTAGCTTTCCAAAGAACGCAGGATATTGGGTGGGGTCTGACAAACTGCTCCCTTCCCTTCTTACAAAAAGACTTGGGCATGCACCTGTGTACTCTATCCTTCTATTCGGCATCACGATGCCGGTTCCCATATTATCCGAGAACCGTTGCGGGGTAGAATTCAGATATGATGCACTCTGTTCGTTATTTTTCTCGTCTTGTGTTAACGAGCCAAAGAACACGCTCACTCCAGGAAGACCCTAGATCCAGATTTCTGCCTCTCCACTGTACAGAGTTTTTAAGGTCGATATGGTCCAAAAATGGTGAGACTCAATATCCCCAGACTAGGAATATCCATCCTGTTGGCCCCCAATTTCATATGCAGGGACCATTGCTGGGGGCCGACGGCTGGGTTGTATCCCAGTCCTAAGCCACCGAAAATGGGCTGACCTGTTGGTCGTTGGGTGAGAGGATTCGCTTATGAAAAAGAGCACTCATGATTTTGTCTCTTCTTCTTAATTAACGAAATAACGAGCTAACTCCAGAGAGGGGCCTGAGCTCTCGCTAGGGACAAATTTACGCTTTCCTACAGCATAGGAAAATGGCGAGGCTCGATTTTGCAGGCCTAGCAAAATCCATGTGGCCGTGTTTGCCCCCAGCGTGGCATGCCAGAGAACATTACGGAGGGTGGATGGCCGGGTTGGGTCTCATTTTGCGAACGGTTCAAACCAGTTTCCCTGATTCATTGTCCATGGAAGTTTTCCGGTGGGGAACAATGCTAATTATGGTGGGCCCGTTTGCTTCATTAACAAAATAATGAGCTAACTCCCGCGGCAGCCCTGAGCTCCTGCTCGGGATACATTTTCTGGCTCTCTACTGCGTGGCGTTTTTTCGCGAGAGGGATTCAAAACCGGGGGAGACTCAAAGTGTCGACTGATGATACCTGGTTCTTTAGGGTGTCCTGAACCCCACCGGTCTGGGGTTCAGGAAGCTGGGGTGCCAATCCCAGCTCTGCTACTGGCTTGTCGTGTAACCAGGGGCAAGTCCCCTGCCTCAGTTTCCCATCCCACCGGCTGTCTGTTTAGACTGTGAGCTGTTCAGGGCATGGGGTGTCTCTCACTCTGTGCAGCGCCAGGCACAATGGGGGCTCCCCCCCCCGATCGTGACTCTAGACAGGGCGGTTGAACCCCGCTATTTTAAGTGCAGATTAGAACTGGGGTGTAAACCCCCCTCCCTGTGGTAAAAGGGTGCTTGGTGGGGGAGCCGGTGATTTGGGGGGGCAGGGAGGGGCCGAGGGGAAGGGGTGTCTTTGTCGCTGTGGAGAAGTTGGGGTGTTTTAGTGTGATAGGCTGTGTGTTTAGAGCATCTGGGGGGGTGTGTGTGTGTGTCCGGGGGGGTGTGGGGCGCTGTCCCGCTGAGTCCGTGCTGAACCCCACTATCCAATTGCAGCACTAGGAGGCGCTGTATGTCGGAGGGGAGGCAGGAAGCCCAGCGGGGGTCGCTGTGTGACAGGGGGCGGAGGGGGGCCAGCAGGGGCACCATGCAGTGCGGAGCAGAGGGAGACCAGCAGGGGGCTCCACGGGCCAGAAGGGGGCCAGCATGGGGCACCGTGGGGTAGATGGGGGCCAGCAGAGGAAGCTGTGGGGCAGAGGGGGTCGACAGAGGATGCCAAGGGGCGCCGTGGGGCAGAAAGGGGCCAGCAGGGGGCACCGCTTGGCAGGAGGAGGCACCGCAGGGCAGAAGGGGGCCAGCAGAGGACGCCGCAGGGCAGATGGGGCCAGCAGGGGGTGCTGTGGGGCAGATAGGGGCCAGCAGGGGGTGCTGCTGGGCAGAAGTGGGCCAGCAGGGGGCACTGTGGGGTAGATGGGGGCCAGAAGAGGAAGCCGTGAGGCAGAGGGGGTTGACAGAGGATGCCAAGGGGTGCCGTGGGGCAGAAAGGGGCCAGCAGGGGGTGCCGCAGGGCAAGGGGGGCCCAGAAGGGGGGGGGCAGCAGGGCAGAGGGGACCCGGCAGGGGGCGCAGAGGGGCCAGCAGGGGGTGCTGCAGGGCAGAGAGGGGCCAGCAGGGGATGCAGTGGGGTAAAAGGGGGCCAGCAGGGGGCACCGCAGGGCAGAGGGGGGTCAGCAGAGGGTGCCGCAGGGCAGAAGGGGCCCAGCAGGGGGGCTGCGGGGCAGAGGGGGGCCCAGGGGGGCCAGCAGGGGGTGCTCACCGCACGCTTGTCGCCCCCCCAGAAATATCGCTACCAAGATGAGGACAGCCCGCCCCTGGAGCAGAGCCCGGCGCATCTCCCCAACCAGGTAAAGGCCCCCGAGCTCGTCCACGTCTCGGAGAAGAACTTGTCCCAGATCGAGAACGTCCACGGCTACGTGTCCCACTCCCACGTCTCCCCCATGAAGGTAGGAAGGGGGGGCAGGGGGCGCCCGGCCAGCACAGGGGGTCACCGGCCCAGCCCTGCCCCCCCTCAATGCACCCGCCCCCCCAATTCCTCCCCTGCGTGCGAGTGTGTCGGGGGGACAGGGGGGCGCTGGCTCTCTGGGAGTGGGCGTCTCAGTGGGTCTGGGTGTGTCACTGTGGGTGGGTGGGTGAGTGGATCTGGGTGTGTCACTGTGTGTGTTTGTGGGTGTGTGTGTGAGAGAGAGAATGGATCTGTGGGTTGCTGTGTCCGTGTGAGTGGATCTGGGTGTGTCGCTGTGTCTGTGTGTGTGAGCGGATTTCTGTGTCACGGTGTGTGTGAGAATGGATCTGGGTGTGTTGCTGTGTGTGTGTCAGTGGATCTGTGTGTGTCACTGTGTGTGAGTGGATTTGTGTGTCACTGTGTGTGTGTGTATCTGGGTGTGTCACTGTGTGTTTTTGCGTGTGTGTGTGTGAGAGAGAGAGAGTGGATCTGGGTGTGTCGCTGTGTCCATGTGAGTGGATCTGGGTGTGACACTGTGTGTGTGTGTGGATTTCTGTGTCACGGAGTGTGTGAGAATGGATCTGGGTGTGTCGCTGTGTCTGTGTGAGTGGATCTGGGTGTGTCACTCTGTGTGTGTGTGTGTGAGTGGATTTCTGTGTCACTGAGTGTGTGAGAATGGATCTGGGTGTGTTGCTGTGTGTGTGTCAGTGGATCTGTGTTTGTCGCTGTGTGTGAGTGGATTTGTGTGTCACTGTGTGTATCTGGGTGTGTCACTGTGTGTGTTTGTGTGTGTGTGTGAGAGAGAGAGAGTGGATCTGGGTGTGTCGCTCTGTGTGTGAGAGTGGATTTGTGTGTCACTCTGTGTGTGTGAGAGAGAGAGAGAGAGAGTGGATTTGTGTGTCACGGTGTGTGTGAGAATGGATCTGGGTGTGTCGCTCTGTGTGTGAGAGTGGATTTGTGTGTCACTCTGTGTGTGTGAGAGAGAGAGAGAGAGAGTGGATTTGTGTGTCACGGTGTGTGTGAGAATGGATCTGGGTGTGTCGCTGTGTGTGTGTCAGTGGATCTGTGTTTGTCACTGTGTGTGTGTCAGTGGATTTGTGTTTGTGTGTCAGTGGATCTGGGTGTGTCACTGTGTGCGGGTGTGTCGGGGTGCTGGCTGTCTGGGAGTGGGCTTCTCAGTGGATCTGTGTGTGTGTGGATGTGGACATGTCACTCTGTGTGTGTGAGTGTGAATGGATCTGGGTGTGTCACTGTGTATGTGTGCGTGCATGTGTGTGTGAGAGAGAGAGAATGGATCTGTGTGTGTGTGAGTGGATTGGTGTATCACTGTGTGAGGTGTGTGTGAATGGATCTGTGAGTGTGTGTGGATTTGTGTGTGTGTCAGTGGATCTGGCTTTGTGTGAGTGGATCTGGGTGTGTCACTCTGTGTGTGGGTGTGTTGGGGGGCGCTGGGCATGGCGTCAGTGGATCTGGGTGTGTCATTCTGTGTGTGTGTGGGTCTGGGTGTCGCTCTGTGTGTGTGAGTCAGTGGCTCTAGGTGATGCTGTGTGTGTGAATGTCAGTAGATCTGTGTGTGTGTCAGTGTGGATCTGTGTGTGAGAGACCCGCTCTCGTGTGCCAGGGTGTGTGTGTCCCTAGCTCTCTGTGACTGTGTGTGTCAGTGTGGGTCAGTGTGTGTCTGAGGATATCAGTGTGTGTGTGTGTTAGTGGGTCTGTGTGTGTGTGTGCGTCAGTGTGTGTCCGGGCATGCATTTGTCAGTCTGCGTGTGTGCGTGTTGGTGGATCTGTGCGTGTGGGTCAGTGTGTATCAGTGCATGTGTGTTGGGTTTGTCAGTGTGTGTATCCTCGGGTGTGTGTCAATGTGTATCTTGCTGTGAGTGTCTACGTGTGCATGTCAGTGGGCGTGGCTGTGTGTTTGTGAGTCCATGTATGGGTGTTTCTTAAGGTGTGTGTGTGTGAGAGTGTGACTGTGACCTGTGTCACTTTTAGCATGTGCCTGGCTCTGTGTGTGTATGTGTCAGTCACTGAGTGTGCATTAGTCGATCCCTGTGTGGGTCTGTTTCAACGTGTAAGTGTGTATCTTAGTGTGTGTGTGTGTGTGAGAGGTGTGTCACAGGGTGTGGCATTATGTGTATCTTAGCGTGAGTGTTTCACGGGGGTGGGTCAGTTGTGTATCTTAGTGTGTGTGTGTCAGAAGTGTCCCATAAGGTGTGTCCGGGTGTAGCTCCGTGTGTGTGAATGTGTGTGTCTGTGTGTGTGCGTGCGCGCCTGTGTCTCGGGTGTGCGTGTCAGTGGCGGTGTCAGGGTGTAGCTCAGTGCGAGTGTGTCGTTGCCCTGTGTGTGTCAGACGCACTGTGTGTGGCCGGGTGGTTCCCAGGGTGTGGAGATTAGGGAATGTCTGTGTCGAGCGTATCACAGCGTCAGTGTCGGTGTATCTGTGTGTGTGTGTGTGCGTGTGCGCGCGCACTCATGTTGTGGAGCGATAATTCACACACACAGCACTATTTACTAGTCTCCAGGAGAAAACCAGCAACAAGGACTCCTGGGTTCTCTCCCCGGCTCTGGGAGGGGAGCAGGGGGGGCTGGGAGCCAGGACGCCTGGGTTCTCTCCCCGGGTCTGGGAGGAGAGTGCGGGCTGGTGGGTTAGAGCAGCGGGGCCTGGGAGCCAGGACGCCTGGGTTCTCTCCCCGGGTCTGGGAGGGGAGTGGGGGCAGGTGGGTTAGAGCAGGGGGGGCTGGGAGCCAGGACTCCTGGGTTCTCTCCCCGGCTCTGGGAGGGGAGCGGGGGCTGGTGGGTTAGAGCAGGGGGGTTGGGAGCCAGGACTCCTGGGTTCTCTCCCCAGCTCTGGGAGGGGAGTGGGGGCTGGTGGGTCAGAGCAGGGGGGGCTGCCGCTGTGTGGCCGAGGGGTGAGTCTCGCCTGGCCTGTAGGGGGCAGTACGTCGGGTTGGGGGCATGTGTGGAAATCCCCACACAAGTTGGTCGGGCAGGACTCGGGCAATGGGTCCACTGGGGAGTATTTGTGGTGAGGGGGGGTCTGCCTTGGGAGAGGGGTGTGTGTGTGTGTGTGTACATTTGTATGTGCGAGCATTGTGTGTTTCTGTGTGGGTCCTGGTGTGCTGTGGTGCACACATGTCTCAACGTGTGTGTCAGTGGGCAGATTGTCCGTCTCCCAGTGTGTGTGTGTTTCATAGATTCATAGATATTTAGGTCCGAAGGGACCATTAGGATCATCTAGTCTGACCTCCTGCACAATGCAGGCCACAGAATTTCACCCACCACTCCTACAAAAAACCCTCACACCTATCTCTGAGCTATTGAAGTCCTCAAATCGTGGTTTAAAGACTTCAAGGAGCAGAGAATCCTCCAGCAAGTGATCCGTGCCCCACGCTACAGAGGAAGGCGAAAAACCCCCAAGGCCTCTGCCAATCTGCCCTGGAGGAAAATTCCTCCCCGACCCCAAATATGGCGATCAGCTAAACCCTGAGCATATGTGCAAGATTCATCAGCCAGATACTACAGAAAATTCTTTCCTGGGTAACTCGGATCCCACCTCATCTAATAGCCCATCACAGGCCATTGGGCCTATTTACCATGAATATTTAATTACCAAAACCATGTTATCCCATCATACCATCTCCTCCATAAACTTATCGAGTTTAATCTTAAAGCCAGATAGATCTTTTGCCCCCTTGGAAGGCTGTTCCAAAACTTCACTCCTCTGATGGTTAGAAACCTTCGTCTAATTTCAAGTCTAAACTTCCTGGTGGCCAGTTTATAGCCATTTGTTCTTGTGTCCACATTGGTACTGAGCTTAAATAATTCCTCTCCCTCTCCGGTATTTATCCCTCTGATATATTTATGGAGAGCAATCATATCTCCCCTCAACCTGCTTTTGGTTAGGCTAAACAAGCCAAGCTCCTTGAGTCTCCTTTCATAAGACAGGTTTTCCATTCCTCGGATCATCCTAGGAGCCCTTCTCTGTAGCTGGTCCAGTTTGAATTCATCCTTCTTAAACATGGGAGACCAGAACGGCTCACAGTATTCCAGGGGAGGTCTCACCAGGGCCTTGTATAACCGTACTAAAACCTCCTGATCTCGACTGGAAATACCTCTCCTGATGCATCCCAAGACCGCATTCGCTTTGTTCACGGCCATATCACATTGGCGGCTCATAGTCATCCTATGATCAACCAATACTCCAAGGTCCTTCTCCTCCTCTGTTACTTCTAATTGATGCGTCCCCAGCTTATAACTAAAATTCTTGTTATTAATCCCTAAATGCATGACCTTACACTTCTCACGATTCAATTTCATCCTATTACTATTACTCCAGTTTACAAGGTCATCCAGATCCTCCTGTAGGATATCCCGGTCCTTCTCTAAATGGGCAATACCTCCCAGCTTTGTATCCTCCGCAAACTTTATTATCATGCTCCCACTTTTTGTGCCGAGGTCAGTAATAAAAAGGTTAAATAAGATTGGTCCCAAAACCGATCCCTGAGGAACTCCACTGGTAACCTCCCTCCAGCCTGACAATTCACCTTTCAGTAGGACCCGCTGTAGTCTCCCCTTTAACCAATTCCCTATCCACCTTTCAATTTTCCTATTGATCCCGATCTTATCCAATTTAACTAATAATTCCCCATGTGGCTCGGTATCAAATGCCTTCCTGAAATCTAGGTCAATTAGATCCACTGCGTTTCCTTTGTCTAAAAAATCTGTTACTTTCTCAAAGAAGGAGATCGGGTTGGTTTGGCACCATCTACCTTTTGTAAAACCATCTTGTATTTTGTCCCATTGACTTCAATGTCCTTAACTACCTTCTCCTTCAAAATTTTTTCCAAGACCTTGCATACGACAGATGTCGAACTAACAGGCCTACAATTCCCCGGATCACGTTTTTTCCCCTTTCTTAAAAATGTTTCCACTGTACATCACATTTTGTGTAGGTGGGGTGTGTGTATCTGCCTCGGGTAGATCTCACCTTGTGTGTCTAGCTGGGTGTGTACACTGTGTGTCTCTCATTGTGTGTGTGTGGATCTGCTGGACGTAGCTCTGGGGATGAATGTGTGTCTAGGCGTCTGTGTTTTGTTTAGCTGTCGGTGTGCACTTTGTGTCATTGCGTGTGTGTTGTCTGTGTGTGTGTACATTGTGTGTGTGTCTATCTGTGTGTATACACGGTGTGTTGTGTGTATACATAGTGTGTGTGCGTGTGTGTGTTTTTGTGTGTGTGGGGTGTCTGTGTCTGGGTGTGTGTGTGTGAGGAGTGTGTGTGTGTCTGGGCGTGTGTGAGTATGTGTGTGAGGAGGATGTCTGTGTGTGTGTGTGTGTGTCTGGGCATGTGTGTGTTTTTCTGTGTGTGTGTGTGTCTGGGTGTGTTTTTGTGTGGGGGGGGGTCTGGGCGTGTCTGGGCGTGTGTGTGTGTGTGTGAGGAGGATGTCTGTGTGTGTGTGTGTCTGGGCATGTGTGTGTTTTTCTGTGTGTGTGTGTGGGTGTCTGGGTGTGTTTTTGTGTGTGTGTCAGGAGGATGTCTGTGTGTGTGTGTGTGTGTGTCTGGGCGCGTGTGTTTTTGTGTGTGTGTGTGTCAGGAGGATGTCTCTGTGTGTGTGTGTGTGTCTGGGCGCGTGTGTGTTTTTGTGTGTGTGTGTGTCTGGGCGTGTGTGTTTTTCTGTGTGTGTGGGTGTCTGGGTGTGTTTGTGTGTGTGTGTGTGTGTGTCAGGAGGATGTGTGTGTGTGTGTGTGTGTGTCTGGGCATGTGTGTGTTTTTGTGTGTGTGTGTGTGTCAGGAGGATGTCTGTGTGTGTGTGTGTCTGGGTGTCTGGCCGTGTGGCTGTGTGTGTGTGTGTGTGGGTGTCTGGGCATGTGTGTGTTTTTGTGTGTGTGGGTGTCTGTGTGTGTGTCTCTTCCTCGCTCTGTACCCCACTCCTGCTCCCTCCCTCCCCCCACCCCCATGCACGACCCCCGCGCCCCCCCAGCCGCCCCTCCCTGCTCAGCTTCCATCCGCCCCATGGCGAGGTATTTATAATGGGGGTGGGGGTCAGACCCCAGTTATGGGGGGCAGAGATCCTGGCTGAGGGGAGGGGAGGAGGGGGCAGGACAGGGTGGGGGTGAGGATTTCTAAGCTGGCATCTCAAACCCAAGGAGAGGTTTGTGGGGTTCCTGCAGAGTTGGGGCGGGACAGCTCGGCCCAGGGCTCGATTTGGGGGGTGCAGCTTGGACTTGGGGGGATAAGGCATTGGAACAATTGAGGGGATTGATCTGGGGGCTGGGTGCAAACTTTGGGGAGTGCAATGTGGGGGCTGGGATGAAATTGGGGTGCAGCCAGTTAGGGGGGATAATAAATATGGGGGGTCGATGTGGGATGAGATTTTCTGGGTGCTGTATGAGATGTGAGGACGCTTTGGGGGTTCAGTGTAGGGCACAGGATAAAAACTTGGGGGGTTGTTATGAAACAGGGGATCCAGTTTTTTGGGGGGCGCCCTAGGGGGCGTGGAATAACCTTTGGGGAGTTCAGTTTGGCAGGGCGAATGGTTCCAGGGTTGGATCTGGGGGGCTTTGGAGGCTTCTTTTGGGGCGGAAGCCTGGATATATTGGGGTACGGGGGGGCGGAGGGGGAGGGAGGTGATTGGGGGGCCTTGGGGAACAGCTTGGAATTTGGGGGGGCTCCTTTTTTGGAGGGGGTCTGGAGTGCGGTGACACATGAGGATTCATTCCACCCCCACCGGATCATCGGCAGTTTTGGGGTGTTCTCTCACTGCACCCCGCTAATGGATTTGGGGTGTTGCATTCAGGCATTTAGGACAGCCTGGGTGTCAGGAGAGCTGGGGGGAGCCCAGGGCTGGGATATCCTGGGGGGCTGCAGGTCAGGAGTGAGGGGCACCGGCAGGGCTGGGCTAGCGGGGGGCTGTGGGTCAGGAGTGAGGGGCACCGGTGGAGGGGGGGATGTTCTCACCCGCTCTCTCTGATCTCCTTACGTAGCCTCCCAAAGCGGCTTTACTCCCTTCCTGCCACAATCCAATTACCGGGGGCTGCCGACCCCCCGGCCAAGGGCTGGCAGAGGACAGAATACAGAAGCAGCCCACTTGGGGGTGCTGTGGGGCAGGGAGTGGGGCAGGGGGCTCGGCAGGGGGCGCTCTCCCCTGGCAGGTGGGGCTGGCCCCAGGGCGGTGCTAGGGGGTGCTGTGGGGCAGGGGGCTCGGCAGGGGGCGCTCTCCTCTGGCAGGCAGGGCTGCCCCATTGCCCTTCCCTCCCACCCCCATGAAATAAGCCACAATGGACCTGGGGGGAACATGTCGGAGACCATCTCCCCCTGCCCGAACCCCAACTTCCTTTCTTCCGTGCTGCTCTCCGTACTTGACTTGCGCCCTCCTTCCTTCTGGCCTTTTTGCACATTCGTCTGTTCACTTCTTCTTCCCTGTTTCATCCCGTCTTTCTTTAGTCGGGGGGTTCCCTCTGTCCTTCATTCTGGTTCCCTTTTCTTCCTTCAGTTTGGTGTCATTTTCCCCGTGCGTTGACTCTGTTCGTTCTTCCTGCCGTTCCTTTTTCCTTCCTTCTATCGGCCCCCCTCACCCCCTGCACTCATTCATCCTTGGCCTGCTTCTTTCCTGCTTTTCCTCGTCTTCCAGTCTTGCTTTCCTTCCTTCCGTTCTCTAATCACGGCTTTCTTTTCTCTTTTCATTTTCTGTCACTTTCCAGGCCTGCTTTCTTTTCATTCCTCCGTTCCTACTTTGGTGGCTCTTTGCTTTGCTTCATTCTTTCTTTCATTCGTTCCGTCTTTCTTTCCTTCATAGACTCATGGAAGATCAGGGTTGGGAGGGACCCCAGGAGGTACCGAGTCCAACCCCCTCCTCAAAGCAGGACCAACCCCAACTAAATTCCCAGCTGACTTTCTTTCTCTCACATTAATGCTTTCTTTCTTTCTTTCTTTCTTTCTTTCTTTCTTTCTTTCTTTCTTTATCACTTTCCATGATTTCTTTACTTTCATTCCCACTTTAGTTTCTTTCTTTCTTTCTTTCTTTCTTTCTTTCTTTCTCTTTCTTTCTTTCTTTACTTTCATTCCCACTTTAGTTTTTCTTTCTTTCTTTCTTTACTTTCATTCCACTTTAGTTTTTCTTTCTTTCTTTCTATGATTTCTTTACTTTCATTCCCACTTTAATTTCTTTCTTTCTTTCTTTCTGTCTTTCTTTCTTTCTTTTTCTATCACTTTCCATGATTTCTTTACTTTCATTCCTTCATTCCCACTTGGGTTTCTTTCCTTCTTTCACATTCATTCTTTGTTTGTTTCTTTATTTCATTCTCTCTTTCTTCATCTCTGTCCCCCAGGTTATCCCCCCCATCATTCCCAGCCTCCCCCAGCTGGCGCTCCCCCCCCCCCATCATTCCCCGCCTCCCCCAGCTGGCGCCCCCCGCATCATTCCCAGCCTCCCCCAGCTGTCCCCGCCCCAGCTGTCGCCCCCCCCCCCCCCCCGATAAAGGAGGCCTTTCCCTTTAAGGCGCTTGGTAAAGTGGGGCTGCGGTCCCGGAAGCCGCCACCTGCGGGACTTGGGCGCCACCGCGTGGCCGCTTTAGGTAACGACACCGGCACCCGTCCCCCCGCCCCCGCCAGGAGAGAGAGTGAACTCCATCTCCGTGATGTAGAGGGGGAAACTGAGGCACAGATAGAGGACTAGAACCCCAGCCCCCCCGCCCGCTCTAACCCACCAGCCCCCACGCCCCTCCCAGAGCCGGGGAGAGAACCCAGGAGTCCTGGCTCCCAGACCCCCCCCCCCCGGCTCTAACCCACCAGAGCCTTGGTTTTCAATGGCTCTGAGGACTTGAGCTGTTAGATGCAATAAAGTTTCTCAGCTAATTTCCCCAGGAGCGCAGGGTGTCAGGACCCCGGTGTCCGGGCTAAATTCCCACTTGGGTCAGACCATGCTGGCGGGCTAAACAACGTCCCCCCCCCCGCAGTGTCAATGGGAGACAGAAACCGCCTTCGCTTCCTGTCCCAAATAATCTGGCAGCGGTGCTGTGCGCTGTGCCCCACCCTAGAGGTGGCTGCATCTCCGCACCCAGCTGGAGATCCCTGAAATTGCAAGGGCGGGGGGGGGGCGGGCTACAGGTCGGGAGTGAGGGGCACCGGCAGGGCTGGGTTAGCAGGGGGGCTGCGGGTCGCGAATGGGGGGCACCGGCAGAGTGGGGGGGCAGGGCTGGGCTGGCAGGGGCTGTGGGTCGGGAGTGAGGGGGGGGCAGGGCTGGGCTAGGAGGGGGCTGCAGGTCGGGAGTGAGGGGCACCGGCAGAGCTGGGGGGGGCAGGGGGCTGTGGGGTGGGGAGTGAGGGGCACCGGCAGGGCTGGGGGGGGCAGGGAGCTGCGGGTGGGGAGTGAGGGGGGGCAGGGCTGGGCTAGGAGGGGGCTGCAGGTCCAGAGTGAGGGGCACCGGCAGAGCTGGGGGGGGCAGGGGGCTGCGGGTGGGGAGTGAGGGGCACCGGCAGGGCTGGGGGGGCAGGGGTCTGCGGGTGGGGAGTGAGGGGCACCGGCAGGGCTGGGGGGGCAGGGGGCTGAGGGTCGGGAGTGAGGGGCACCGGCAGAGCTGGGGGGGGCAGGGGTCTGCGGGTGGGGAGTGAGGGGCACCGGCAGGGCTGGGGGGGGGGCAGGGGGCTGCGGGTCGGGAGTGAGGGGCACCGGCAGGGCTGGGGGGGGCAGGGGGCTGCGGGTGGGGAGTGAGGGGCACCGGCAGAGCTGGGGAGGGGCAGGGGCTGTGGGGTGGGGAGTGAGGGGCACCGGCAGAGCTGGGGAGGGGCAGGGGGCTGCAGGTCGGGAGTGAGGGGCACCGGCAGGGCTGGGGGGGGGCAGGGGGCTGAGGGTCGGGAGTGAGGGGCACCGGCAGGGCTGGGAGCGGGGGGGGGGACACCCAGCCTGTGATTCTCCCTGAGCTGGGGGGGGAAGGGGTGGCCTTGGTGTGGGGGGAGCTGCCTCCCCCCCCGCCCCCCGGCAGGCTGGTGTCTCCGTCAGACGCGCAGAGGGAAGATCCCGGCGCGATCCGCGGCGCCCTCCGGCCCCCCGGCTGCGGCGCGGGATGGGGGAAGGGGCCGCCGAGCGGGGGGGGGAGCCGGGGCCGCCGGGGGCGGAGGGATAAAAAAAATCGCCCCCCCCACACTTCGGAGCCGGCGGAGGAGAAGCCGGTGGCGGATCGGCGGGCGTGGGGGGGGTCCCTGCAGCCGGCGAGGGACACCCGGCGGGGGGGGGCCCGGCTGCTGGAGGCGGAGGGGGGCGATTAGCCCCTCCCCCCGCGGGCTTTTGCCCATCCCCCTTTGGGGGCGGGGGCTGCAGCGGGGGGGGCCGGGAAGGGGGGGCCCTTCCCGTCCCCCCCCCGCACCGGGGCCATGTTCGTGTCGGTCTGGTACGCCAAGAAGATGGGTCGGCGTCTGCTCAACAACGTCCGGCGGGCCCAGAGACAGCGGGGCCGGGCCACGGTACCGGGGGCGGCGGGGGGCCCGTGGGGCAGGGAGCTGGGGGGATGCGGGAGGGGAGGGGGGACGGGGGTGATGTGTGACGGGAGGGAAGGGAGATTGTGGGGGGAGGGGGCAGGGAGCTGGGGGATGCGGGAGGGGAGGGGGATAGTGGGGGGAGGGGGCAGGGAGCTGTGGGGATGCGGGAGGGGAGGGGGAGTGAAGGGGGATTGTGGGGGGAGGGGGCAGGGAGCTGCGGGGATGCGGGACGGGGGAGAGAAGGGGGATGTGGGGGGGAGGGGGCAGGGAGCTGGGGGGATGCGGGAGGGGATGGGGGACGGGGGTGATGTGTGACGGGAGGGGGGAGTGAAGGGAGATTGTTGGGGGAGGGGGCAGGGAGCTGGGGGGATGCGGGAGGGGAGGGGGCAGGGAAGGGGATAGTGGGGGGAGGGGCAGGGAGCTGCGGGGGGAGGGGGGAGTGAAGGGGGATTGTGGGGGGAGGGGGCAGGGAGCTGGGGAGATGCGGGACAGGGGAGAGAAGGGGGATGTGGGGGGGAGGGGGCAGGGAGCTGGGGGGATGCGGGAGGGAATGGGGGACGGGGTCATGTGTGACGGGAGGGGGGAGTGAAGGGAGATTGTGGGGGGAGGGGGCAGGGAGCTGGGGGGATGCGGGAGTGGGGACCGGGGGGGGTGATGTGTGACGGGAGGGGGGAGGGAGCAAGGAGCTGGGGGGATGCGGGAGGGGAGGGGAGGGGGGACGGGGGGTGTGACGGGAGGGGGGAGGGAAAGGGGATAGTGGGGGGAGGGGGGATGTGTGGGGGGAGGAAGCAAGGAGCTGGGGGGATGCGGGAGGGCAGGGGGGACGGGGAGTGATGTGTGACGGGAGGGGGGAGGGAAGGGGGATAGTGGGGGGAGGGGGGATGTGTGGGGGAGGGAGCTGGGAGGAGGAGGGGACCGGGGGATGTGTGGGGGGAGGGGGGCGGAAAGGGGGATAGTGGGGGGAGGGAGGAGCTGGGAGGGGAGGGGGGAGAGAGGATAGTGGGGGGTGGGAGAGGGGAGTGGGGCTGATGGGGAGGGGAGGCAGGCTAGTAGGGGGAGGGAGGACTGGGGGTGATAAAAAAGGGAAGGGGTCGCAGGGGAGGGAGGTGGGGGGGCCGGCTGCAGGGAAGAGGGAGAGCTGGAGGGGACAGGGATCTGGGGGGCTGACAGGAGGAGCTGGCGGGGGGGGAATGAGGGGGGGGATGGGGAAGGGATGGGCCCAGGTAGGATGGGCCGGGGGCACAGGCAGGGGGGTTGGGGGACAAGGCTGGGGGCCGGCGTAGGCTGTGAGGGGAAGCAGGGGGGTGGGGAAGAGAGAGGTGGGGGGTAATTGGAGGGGCAGGGGAGGGGTGGGATTTTTGGGGGGCTGTGGGTCGGGAGTGGGGGGCACCGGCAGGGCTGGGGGGGGACAGGGCTGGGCTGGCAGGGGGCTGCGGGTGGGGAGTGGGGGGCACCAGCAGGGCTGAGGGGGGCAGGGGAGCCATGAATGGAGCAGGGGCGGGGGCATCAGTCATGACGTCACGGGGGATGTCTACCTGACGTCACCATCCCTGCCTATGAATGGGGGAGCGGGGGAGGGGCTGCTGAATAAGTCAAGTGTTGAACAGAGAGGCGGGGGGGGGCTGGGCAGGATGTTTTGGGGGGAGCAGAGGGGTGGGGGCATCTCAGCTGTTGGGGAGATCTGGTCCCGGACGCCTGGGTTCATGGCGTGCCTGCTGGGGGAGAGCCCCCCCTTCTGAGCCCCCCACCCCACAGCGCCCACTAGCGCCGCCCGGGGGCCAGCCCCCCCACCAGGGGAGAGCGCCCCCTGCTGAGCCCCCACCCCACTCCCTGCCCCACAGCGCCACCTAGTGCTCAGCCCTGCCTGCCAGGGGAGAGTGCCCCCCACTGAGCCCCCCACCCCACTCCCTGCCCCACAGTGCCCCCTAGTGCTCAGCCCTGCCTGCCAGGGGAGAGTGCCCCCCACTGAGCCCCCGCCCTGCTCCCTGCCCCCCAGCGCCGCCCTGGGGCAGTGGGCGGGGGTCTCTCATCCAAGACCAGCAACTCCCCCACCCGAGCCCTAGATACTTGGCCCACTGGGACCCTCCAGCTGTCCCAGTTAGCTGACGCATTGAGCCCCGCCCAGGAAGTGTGGGGGGAGGGAGGGA